>NW_009799104.1:2889189-2910609 GCF_000213175.1 Neurospora tetrasperma FGSC 2508 | reverse complement strand
TTTTTTTTTTTTCCAGATTTTTCCCCAGGGGTTTTTTTTGCCCCCCCCCCCCCCCCCCCCCCCCCGTTACCCACAGATCAAACCAACCCCGGTCATAGGGCTGAGGCATCCGTGTTCGGCTGCCACGCAGGCACGGAATCCATCTGCACATGGCTCATGCTTTTTCATGATTGAGCCTAGGTACTGTCGATACTCTGATGAGAAAAGCTACTAATTTGGGTTTCTACAGGTCTTTGCCGGCGGCGTGGATGGCACGATCCCTCCTACGAGTGTTATCGTGATGGCAGTGGCTTTACCTGCTTGGTTCTCGTCAACGGCCGCGAATATCAAACAGATATCCCATATCAAACACATGGACTTGCTCAGGAAAACGCGGCCATGCGTGCGTTTATGGTTTGCCGAAATTTCTCGGTCAATGGAGGGATGCTGGCTCGCAACGGAATCGTCCAAGGGTTGCCGGCAGACGAGGCCAAGCACAAGTCCAGACGGAGCAGCCGTCCTCAAACGTCTTCTCACTATACGCATGGACACCGCACTCGGCATTCCGGAGATGAATCAAGCAGCAGCTCGACTGCTTCGGTGGAATAAGGGCTGTGGAGCTGCCACACCTTGGCAGAAGGCAACACAATCCCTTGGAAAGGCGTGGATTCCTTCTCGATCAGCGGATTCGGATTTTCTTGTTTTCTTCTATACTTCTTCACGCTTCACAGCAACACGGTGATAAGACCCGGGATTTATACCCTTAGGTGACGATCAATCGACGACTCGGAAAAGGACGAACGAATAGCATCACCACTGGTTTCTACACGCACAAAAGCTGCATCGGCAAAATTCATGACTGGACGACCTACGGAATATAGATTACAGGGATCTGATGCGTTGTCACGATTCTACTTCATTCCCTTATTTTGGATCCTCCGGGTTTTCCTCGTCTTTGACGGGTTTTCGGTTGTTTTGGAAGCCTCACTGGGCCTCAAAAAAGCTTCGTCCGTATTATTGAAGTACAGCCGTACTTGGATTGGAAGTCCCTGATCCAGCCTGATCCAGCTGATAAGGGAATGTCCTTTCTCAATGCTTTATGCGGACTTTGGACAGCTTCATATGTGTCTAAGACCGCTTTCACCTTGGCTTGATCGAACCTTGAGTTCGAAATACCGAGGCAAGACACTTCCATATGGCCACTCCTTTTTGGTTTGGGACACATGTCATTGTTATTGCAGCTGTCTTAAAAGGCAGTCCATTCATTCCGCCTGAACTGGATAGGTTTCGCACCTTCACGAGACATTGGAGCGGTATGTCCACGCGTAGGCCCTCATACTTTGCCGCAAAACATCTGTTCTCTTTTTTCGCCGGGAGACACGGACTCATTGATTCAGCGAAGGGCATACTGGGCTGAATCTTGATCGGTCGGAGCACTTTACTTCCTCGCGTTCTTGTATCAGGAGGGGGGAGGGGAGTCTGGCATGGGAGGTTCGCGGCTTTATTCTTCTTCTTTCCCCACTCTTTCTTCTCTTCTGGGAATTTATTCTTCATGATTTTACGACTTAACGAAACGGCATCTCTAAAAAGACACTGATGACGAGACCAGGCAACTTGAGTGCTGGTGCAGAGGAGGGGATCTGACGGGGGGGTAGATGGTGAGAGGAGGGGATCTGACGGGGGAATAGATGGTCAGAGGAGGGGGTGATGACAGCATCAAGTAACGCAGCGCATATGACTCGTCGCACCCGTGAACAAGATAGAGGGTGACGATGATGATGATGATGATGATGATGATGACATGGTTGATAAAAAGAACACAATCGTTTTCTCGCGACATTGCTCAATCTTGGTGGATACTTTAAGTATGATATTATGTTACTGTGACATGTTCTCCTTTGTATCATTCTCAACCGTCGATATAAGATCAAAGTGGTCGGTACATCTGCACTAACATGTGTAGCGCGGATTTCAAACGAATATTGTTAGCACATGAGTACATGGGAGCAGACGTCCACCCATTCCAGCCCTATAACCCCAGTCCGATCCCGATTCGCTATGCTCGATCAGCCTCGTACCGACATTGCAGTTCTCATCCCGATAGAGCTCCGTTTCAGTAGTCCCCATCCAGCCCGCGTCCTGCGGGACTGCCCAGGGGTAAAGTTCTCAAATGAGGTCAAGGGTGCGGTACATATGTAACTGGGGGCCTGCTGGGCTAGGGAAGGGAAGAACGAAGGAAGGTACATGGAAAGGGAAATCAAGCGAGCGGACCGCTAGGATGATATATGTATGGTTGGCACTTCTCTAGAGTTTAGGATCCGTCCAGGGTAAGGTAAGGGTTATGTAGTACGTTAGAAGCCCGGACTTTGAACTTTGGGATGTCAGGGGTCAGATACTAAATCCACGGATTCAGTTCGTCGATGGAACTCCAACTTTCAAGACTGGAGACTTCAAGGGTAGTTGATAGACGACCTATGATTTCAATGCTTGAGCAGAAATTGAGGAATGAAAAGAAGGATAAGTAATGGAGTTCACAAACCTGAAGAGCAGCGTATCTCGTGCCATCGTGGGAGCCGCCAATCTCCGGTTTACTCTAGGACCCAGTGAGTGATTGACATATTATTATCGACGCCACAGAACCGTGATGATTGCGATCACCAGCACCTATGTATATGGGTTATATACTTGGACCAGGCTTAGGTTCGGGGCAATAGTAGTACCACTGCAAAACATCGAACGTGGCGGTGCTTGTTTCATTGGAGGTCAGAAGGGATTTGGGGGATGGTGGGTATCCTTGTCTCGGGCGGTTGCGGTTGCGGTTGCGGATTACTATGGAAATGGGCTTACGTATGCGCATTGTGGTATGTATTGTACGCTGTATACCACTCGACTCGCCTGTCTTCAAGATCCTCCATCATTTCTCGTCTGATGGTCGAGCTTCCAGATTTCATTTGACACAGAGGTATATACATTCCTACGTAAGTAATGTAAGCTCGTGTGCCATAAGGTGAGAAGTGAGACCGCAGTCACCACACGAAGTATCATCCTTTAATGTACCTCGTATAACAACCGCCACCACCACCACCACAACAGGCAGGTATGAGAGATCACATTGAACTTTTGATGAAGTTGTGTATACATGGTACGATAGCCCATTTCCACATTTCGGGATATTTCTGGGTCAGTCAGGGTCGGTGTATCGAGATAACCGCTGTGGATAAAACACCCTTCATTTCCTCGACATGGAAGCCTGTTTTGACATTTTGAACGATCTGCTCGAATTCCCCCATTACCCGATGGAGGATATCGCAAACGGCGTAGAAGCATTCACAGAGTCAGCTCTGTGCTTGAGGCTCAGAGTGTAATTTTGTTATTGTTATTTTGACTTAGTTCGGCCCAACTCTGACGATGTTGTGCCAAAAGCAGGTTTGTAGCGTAGTTCGTGGAGTCGTAGAGTGGGCGGGGTGTGCTGCAGCAAAGATTCCTTGACCCACGACCCACGGGCGGAAGATGGAACACATGACTTTTATGAGACAGAGGGGCAAGTTTTTGGGGATTGCGTGTGTATACTCGTCGAGTATAACTTCAACGTCCGAACGATGGGCAGACATCAAGTTGATGACCACACAGGCCAATTGTCTGCACCTGAAACATCTTGTAGATTATCGCGATATAAGTCAAGCGAAATCGCTTATCGAGTTGGCAGGTCTGACTGATGTCGTCGACGTTGACCTGCTCGGGCGGCGCCGTGGCTACACTAAAAAAAAGGGGGGGGGGCACCGAAACAAAAGAAGCATTGTTGGAAATTCAGGGGATGGTGTTCTGCAACGGCGCAAGCCAATCTCGTCAAGGAGATTGATGTGGTTTGATTGGCGAGCCCGCTTGGATCTCTTGGGTGGTCTGCCCCTCTTTGGTGGAGGCTTCAACGAATGGGACATGTCCATTCGAGGCCGTGCCCCTTTCCAGGCTTCCCCAACTTGACCACAAAGAGAGCACCGGAGATGGAGCACGGGCCACAGGAACCGCTAGCGGACCGTTTTAGCATGGTGCAGTGGCATCGATGGACCAGGAAATCATCGGGCAGGGAACCCACCGGAAGCTGCTGCGCCATGCCCAAACCAGCTCGAGATGGAAACAGCAATGACAGCCTGGCCGCTGCAGAGCGCAGTGGTGAAGAAGACGGCCCAACCTGGTTGTGTGGAATGGGTGAAATACAATGGACGAAAAGGGAAGATGAATGTGCATGGAATTCGTGACGGAAACGTCGAGACTGCCCGTGGAGTAGGTACGTAGGTACTTTGGTAAAGAGGGTTCAGGTGGGGAGGTGCCTGCGTGCGGGAGCCAAACTGGTGACTGGAAGTGGCCCGGGACGAGGTGTGTGACCTGGCCCCCTGTTCCCGTCCACCAGCCAGGGGAATGGAAGCTGAGTGGCCCGGGAGCCAAAAGTGTACACTAGTGTAAAATACATAGTAGCAGCGGGCAGCCTCAGACCATCTGGCATCCATTCAGCCCGCAACACACACAAAGCGGGCAGAGACTCGACCGTCCGGGACCCTCGACTCGAAAAAAAGATCCATCCAGGGTGTCCTCAATCAACAGGAAACATTAATCTTCGCTTCCACTTCCATACATCATCCCACCTTCTCCCACCTCCAAACCACACCTTTCGTCCTCGGGACACACCACCATATTCCCTTCTATCACCATCGCACCAATCGTCCTGTTCTTCTTACTTGACAGGTCGTCGTTAATTCCCGCCAAGAGGCCATAAGTAATCACTTCCCCCCTTTTCACAACGCTCCAGTTCTTGCACCGGTTGTAGCAAGCCGCCTTTCCAGCTTCTTCCTTCCTTCTTACACTCGTTGAACAACCCTTTCTGCGATACGCTCGTTGTCTATCACGACCGTTACGACCGACACTTCCACCAACACAACCACCACCAAAACCAGCAATCATGAAGGGTAAGCTCTCCTCGATTCCTCACCCCCTTCCCTCTCTGCCTCGTCTCTCCCGGTGCTGGTGCTCTTGGCCCACACAATGGACCCTACAATGACGAGAACCCTGACTGACGCGTTCCCCCCCTGTTGCAGCTCTTATTCTCGTCGGCGGCTTTGGCACTCGCCTTCGCCCTCTCGTAAGCGACCCCCCAACCATATTATCCTGGGCCGTGCCATGGGATGCCATGCCATGGCCTCATGGCTGGCCTGCCTGCGGCCTGGTAGCCGTCATAGCAATTCGACGTCACGACTAACCACGTCTCTCGATATAGACCTTGACCATGCCCAAGCCCCTGGTCGAGTTCGGCAACAAGCGAATGATTCTGCACCAGATCGAGGCCCTTGCGGCAGCCGGTGTTACCGACATCGTTCTCGCCGTCAACTATCGCCCTGAAATTATGGAGAAGTACTTGGCTGAGGTTAGTGACAAGCTCCTTCGGAAAAGAAGGCCCCCCCGACTAGAGGTCCCTTGCTAACCCTTTCTTCTCTCCCCCAATGCAGTACGAGAAGCAGTTCGGTATCAACATTACCATCTCTATCGAAAGCGAGCCCCTGGGCACTGCTGGTCCCCTGAAGTTGGCCGAGGACGTCCTCAGGAAAGACGACACTCCCTTCTTTGTCCTCAACTCCGACGTTACCTGCGAATATCCCTTCAAGGAGCTCGCCGCCTTCCACAAGGCCCACGGTGACGAGGGTACCATCGTGGTGACCAAGGTGGAGGAGCCTTCCAAGTATGGTGTCGTCGTCCACAAGCCCAACCACCCATCTCGCATCGACCGCTTCGTTGAGAAACCCGTGCAGTTCGTCGGCAACCGCATCAACGCCGGCCTCTACATCTTCAACCCCTCAGTTATTGACCGCGTTGAGCTGCGGCCCACTTCCATCGAACAGGAGACCTTCCCTGCCATGGTCAGGGACGGTCAATTACACTCTTTCGACCTTGAGGGCTTCTGGATGGACATCGGTCAGCCCAAGGATTTCCTGACGGGTACCTGCCTCTATCTTTCCTCCCTTACCAAGAAGGGCTCCAAGGAGCTCGCCCCCACCACTCTGCCCTACATCCACGGCGGCAACGTTCTTATCGACCCCTCAGCGAAGATCGGCAAGAACTGCAGAATTGGACCTAATGTTACTATTGGCCCCAACGTTGTCGTTGGCGACGGTGTCCGTCTGCAGCGCTGTGTGTTGCTCGAGGGATCCAAGGTCAAGGACCACGCTTGGGTCAAGAGCACCATTGTTGGCTGGAACAGCACGGTTGGCAAGTGGGCCCGTCTCGAGAACGTAACAGTTCTCGGCGACGATGTCACCATTGGCGACGAGATTTACGTTAACGGCGGCAGCATTCTGCCACACAAGACCATCAAGGCCAACGTCGACGTACCGGCCATTATCATGTAAACGAAGCCATCTAGTCCTGACTTTCCGCGACCGTAACGATGACGAGACGAGCTACCATAATCATTCATCTTAATTTCTTCGAAAAATATACCACCTTTTTAAATCTTTTCTCGACACCGCCATACCTTTTTCACCTCTTCGACTTTTTACCTGCCTTACTTCTCTCTCGTGACTCGGCTCCTACCATCTGTGCCGTTGCTGAATGACGCAAAAAAGAAATACAACCCTCCGGTCTCCTCCGCTTTCTCCCCTCTTCGATCTTGATATTCTTCTCGGTTTAACGCATTTTGTTTCATCGTCCGCAACAAACGGAACCTGGCGCGGAATGATTTTACGGCGGATGACTTCTCAAGATGGTTCTCGATACGCGGACCTGAATCATGCTATACTGTAACGACATTTTCTGAGCATGTGGTAATATGGTATGCGAGGCCGGATTTGTTGCATGCGAATTTGTCCTTGGGGAGAGAAAGGACGACGCATTTCCGGGAGGACTTGAAAAAAGGGCATGGGAGAGCAAAAAGGAGTCTGGACTATGGCAACGCTTGCTGAAAAGGTTCTGTTATGCCATAGCATGAAATATGGGTCATTGGGGTGGTCAGACATGACCATGCAATTGACTCGCAATTGAACAATTCCACTCTCTCTCTCGACTTCAAGTGCCATCTTGACAATATGGTGATGTTTTGTATAGGTTTGGTGAGGCTGTTGCCGTATGTACCAGCAGCCCTGTGTTGTTGACAGTTGAAGGAATGTATAAGAGGAGATTTCCTGATCAGTTGGCTCTCCGGCGAGACCAAGATGGAAGAGTGAACGGAAGAACGAATGACGGGGAAGACGTGGAAAGCAGTGCAGAAAGAAGACTTGTCAAGAGGAAAGGAAGAAGCTTGGGTCATCATCACCATATCCCACTTCACGTCGGTAGGGGTTGAACTGGTTCGTTCTGCAATGAGGCAGTGACGATATGTCGTAGGTATATGTCGACAAAATCTCTCGCAATGCCTCGGTCACACCAAAGCACATTGATATAAGCTGCAGTTAATAGCATGTCTTCATGTACCATACCGTATTTCAATTGCCTTGCCTTGCCTTGCCTCACACTGCTTCGCCTTACCTAGAGTACTTGGGTACATTGGGCAGACTGGCCTTACCTTGTTTTGCTTTTAGGTATATCCCGTCGACACCCACTGTCTTGTCCTACGTTGCCTGACCTGCTAACATGACCTTTAGTTTGCTGCATGAAGCTGATATTACATCGTCTCGCTTTGCATTTCTCCAACTGTTGCAAGTCGGTTCTAACTCTCCCGTCCTGTAATCATCTGATCATCTTTTCTGTAGCCTGTATCGTGTCTACACGGTCTAGCTCGTGAAAAGAGTTGTGATGGTCATAAGCGACTTACCACCAGAACCAAATTGGAGAGCATGCGGGACTAGGGGTATGGTGCGGGTGTTCAAGGAGACTTGAAGGCGCCCGGCAGTGGTGATCTAGCTCGTATAGGGGATGTATGCACGTCTTGGTTTGGAGGAAAACTTATGTCCCAAACCACGGCATACAGACATATGGTACCTTGGACCATTACTAGCAGACGGATGACAGCCCAATTGACTCTACGTCCGCAAAATGGTCTATACGATGTGCAAGCATGATTGCACTTGATGTTGGGAAAAAGCCGGTTCCGCGTGTCTGTACCGTGTGTCTGGGGCATTTCTTTTGGTAAGATTTTCCGGCTTGATATTTTCTTGTATCACCGTGAGGGGGGCAAATTGTTACATACTCGGATCTTGGAAAATGGATTCATAGCAAATGGAGCCAAACATACCTCAAAGTACTTTTCTAGTGACAGATCTGAAGAATATATTCTCTATGCTTCCAAAGGCCGACTTGGAAAATCCAGCTCGCAGTGAACGAGTGTCAATCACACACATCCACTAATGTCCCTCGATTTCCAGTGTTTTCCAGCGAAGCCAGAGAGCTTGTAAAGTGTGGGTTTGTAGGTAATGTTGATGTAGACAAGGGCAAGGGAGCAGCTGTATGCATACCTTCATATTGACTCCAATAAAGACCAGGGCAAGCCAAGGTAAACCAACCTAAGACATGACAGTTATTGGGGTTCATACGTCTCCAAATCTCGCTAGAGCTTGTACATATGACTAGGTACTGACAGCCTGTGAATGCCGGCGCACATTGGGCGTGATTTATACATGCCTTAGTATACCACTCCATGTACCTAGTGGTACGTAAGTCTTCAACATTTCTCCTGCGTGCGCACCTTGATATCATAGAAACTCGTGAAATTGGTCAAATACCTACTATCCTTCTTTGGGCTCCGAACACAGAGCAGAAATCTGCCAGAGGTATGCCCAGTAAGCACGCATATGCCAGTAAATGTGGCCTTCCAGTTAGTGTAAACTCGGGGATATTGCCTTCTATGTTAACTTACATACATTTCGAGGCACAAGGGTCGGCCTGGTCCTGTCAGCTACCTGTACAAATTCGCCGCATATCCGGTACCTATAGAGCGATAGTATTTGACCAGGCTCGCGAGTTTCTACAGTATCTGCCTACCTCTAGTTCTGCATGTGGATGACATGATCCACCTGTCCACTTCAACAAGGACATGTGATAGAGACCGGAAGTCATGGTACGTAAGTCCGGATTATCCGGCTGTGTGCAAGTTACGTGATGGAAAGAGAAGTGATGTTCGGCATAACCCCGGCCATGGATGGGGGAAATGTATTATGTCTACGAACTGGGGTGGGAGTAGCAGAGTGATGAGAGATATTCTGAGGCACAAAGGCAGCGAAGCGGAAAAAGACATCAATCGCCATCACGGATGGGGAGCAGTTTGTTAAATATTCATATAATAATGTAATTACTTGTGGTCATCCAAGTCCCAATGTTCCAAGAACTAAATGAGGGTATCCTCGTGAGGTATTAGATCAAGCCATTTATTCCCGCCGGCAGTCCCATTCACGCTTATTCATGCGTGTGTTGCTTTGTTCATTTCGCCCTTTTTCGCCCATAACTCCTCGCAAAAAAAAGCCCAATCATGATAAGTTATACAGGAGAAAAGAATGAAAAGATATACCCAAAAATGCTCATCCCGAACTCCATCGCAAAATCCCAATGCAGTGTTTTTAAAGCAAGCAAAATGTTGTACAAGATCATCTTGTGAGACGATGGATCTGGAAAGAGAAGGTGTGTAGAAAGGGTGAGAAAGCGAGGTGTCCGGCTTAGGCCTTCTTCACCTCCTCGTCGCACTCGTCGTCTTCGTTGTCATTGTCTTGCAGCCAGCCGCGGCTCATCTGAACAGCCTGGTTCCACTTCTTGAACCTCTTCTCGGCACACTTGCGAGAAATCTTGGGCTCAAAGACCTTCCGGCCGGTCCGGTTAACTTCCTGGAGCTCGGTGGTATCGCTCCAGACACCGGTAGCGAGGCCGGCAGCGATGGCAGCGCCAAGAGCGGTGGTTTCGCACATGGCCGGACGATCAACGGGAATACCGCTGATGTCAGCCTGGGTTTGCATGGTCAGATCGGAGTTGGAGAGACCACCATCGACAGCGAGGAGCTTGAGCTTGCAGCCCGAGTCTTTCTCCATGGCATCAAGGATAGCCTTGGTCTGGAAGCAGGTAGCCTCGAGAGTGGCACGAGCAATGTGTCCCTTTTGGGTGTGTTGAGTAATTCCGACTATTGGGCACATGACAGGTTAGCTTCCGATCTTTCATGTGGAACGGGGTAGGATGAATGTAACGGTTGGATGATGCTCCAAGGTGGGTCGGGAGAAGTCGTGTGGAAAGAGTGGGTAATGGTGATCACTTACACAAAGTTCCCTTTGCATCATCGATCCAGTAAGGGGCGAACAGGCCGCTGAAGGCGGTGACAAACACAACACCTCCGTTGTCGGGCACCGACTCGGCAAGGTCGTTGATTTGCTTAGCGTTCTCAATGAAGTTGAGGTTGTTCTGGAGGAAGGTGACGCCGGCGCCGGCGACAGCAATGCTGCCTTCGAGGGCGTAGACGGGCGCGCGGCCCTGACCAAAGTCGTAGGCGACAGTGGACAGAAGACCGTACTGCGAGATGACGGGCTCGGTGCCGACGTTGTAGAGCAGGAAGCAGCCAGTGCCGTAGGTGTTCTTTGCTTGGCCGGGGTTGAAGCCGCACTGGCCAACCAGGGCGCTGGATTGATCGCCCAAGCAACCAGCGATCGGCACACCCGACAGCGCACCACTGGCAATGCGACCGAAACATTCAGGGTCCGACGAAGGGACGATCTTGGGCAAATGCACCTTGGTTCGGTCAATTCCGAAGAATCCTAGCAACTTGTCGTCATACTGCAGAGTGCGGATGTTCATGAACATGGTTCTGCTGGCGTTGGTGCTGTCTGTTACGTGGACAGGACTCTCAGCCTGGGCGCCGCCATTGAGCTTGTAGATCAGCCAAGTGTCGACAGTGCCGAAGGCAAGACGACCTTCTTCGTAGGCCTGCTTGACGGCCTCAACATTCTCAATGAGCCAAAGAAGCTTGACGCTGCTGGGATAGGTGGAGAGGGGAAGACCGCAAAGGTCCTTGATGGCATCGGCGCCGTCCTTGGCCTTGAGGTCGCGGACAAGGGACTTGGTGCGAGTATCGGGCCAGACGACGGCATTATAGAGAGGCTCGCCGGTTTCATGGTCCCACACAAGCGTGGTTTCGCGCTGGTTGGTGATGCCGATGGAGCGGATGTCGTTCTTGGAGAAGCCTAGTCGTTGAAACTTACGCATGGCACCTTCAATGCACTCTTCGACCGAGTTGAGCAGAGTCATGGGGTCGTGCTCATGCCATCCTGACTTGGGGTAGAGGTTCTCAAACTCAATCTGGTGGCTGGCAACGGGGTCGCCCTCGCCGTTGAAGATAAGGAAGCGGGAAGAGGTGGTGCCTTGGTCGACGGAGCCGACGAACCAGTGGTTTTTCCTCTCCTCGGGCGTCTCGTGGATGCCGCGGGGAAGATGCTCTAGGTGGGTGACAATGGGACCCTTGTGGGCCTTTGCTAGGTTGCGGGCGTCCATGCCATCGTTTGTGAGGGTGGGTTCTACACACATGACGCCGGCCTCGACGCCATCGTTGAGGTTGAGTAACTTCATGGTGACTGAAGTTGTTCTTGTAGGAACGGGTTCAAGCGGGGTAGATGGTAATGCCTCGTGCGGGGTGTCTGTGTCTGTGTCTGTGGTAGTGGTGGTGGTGGTGGTGGTGCTTGTATGACTTGTATGACTTGTGTGACGTGTGTGAGTGAAGCCGAGGTAGTTGGTAGTGGTGGCGGTGGTGTGGTGGTATGTCTTGTTGGTATAAAGAAAGGATGATGATGGAGAACAAGAGAGAAAGCTGTTTCGGATGGCTGAATGCGGCCGTCTACTTGTAGTACTGAGACGGGTTGCGGATGAGGCAGGTCTGACGGGCTGGATGCCTATGACACAGCCGGAGAAAGTGACACAATGTGGGGGGGAGGATCGAGATCGGGCAAGACTGTTTGTCTGCTGGAGAATGAAGACCCTGGATCGACGTCCCCAAGATCGATGTGCCAAACAGAGGCCGCGAGGACGGTTGCTATTGCGTGGTCGAGTGCGGAGGAGGAGACGAGCTGCCGCGGCTACTACGTCATCAAAGGCCTGGCCCTAGCTGATAATCGGTGGTGCTGATAACACTGGGAGAGTGCTGATAGTGGTGCACGGACCTCCGGGTCTTGTTCGTGGGATGATGGACTTGAGAGCGTTGTTCACACGGCTGATGGTCGAACAAGACTTCAAGTGGTGTCGATGGTGTTCATTGATGACCTGGTGCGACCACCTCATCGTCCACATCGAGGGCGACATGTTTACCTTATTTATTCCAGACAGCAACCGCACTGCACCTTGCTTCTGCTGCTGCTGGCCAGGTATGCGAGCTATGCTAGTCTCGTTCCCCTGGCTGGGCGCAATCTGGGCTGGTCTCTTGTGACCAGCTGCAATCTGCGACGGATTGGTCTCTCTTTCCTGTCCCAGACTTCCGAACCGAACCGTCCCAGGCCTGGCTCGTGTAGTGCGTGCCGCGTGCAGGGTGAGCAGGTCTGACAGGGTGAGTGCGCAATCGATTTTCTCGGCAGTAATCTTGTCAACTTGCCCGGCTGATTTTTTTCCGTCTGCTTCTGGAGAACACACACACCACCAAAAAAGAAGATCAAAAAAAAAAATTTGATCGGCACGCTTTGTCGGGTTGCGCTTCCTGCTGGCCAGTGGTGGAACATTTGCGGGGATCCACTTGACGCCCAATCAAGAATCCTTTTTCCCCTTTCCGGTACGCGCTAGAAGGTACCACGGTACATGTACATTTCTTCCCCTCAGCACCTCCATGCTTCGCTGCTACGTCGCATCCTGCAGCGCGGTTGCACTCGCTGCACCATGGCTGTTGCTGGGAGAAGGTACCTGCTGCATGGAACATGTGCAGAGGTCGCGAATGCGGATGGGCGGTCGCAGGGGGAGAATTGCCCCGAAAATGCGGAGTCGTCCTCTCCAGGAAGCCCGAAGAGCCACTTTTCTCCCTTTTACACCCACCAACACGGACAAGATTTGCACCGACAAGGAGCCTCGAACATTGAAGCAAAAGTCCAGAACGCTCCAATGCTCGCACTACTCCTTTGAACAACTGGGGTTTGTTCCGGGCCTCCATTGCGATGCGACGGCACCACCGCGATGCACTACCTAGCTGACCATGTATGTATGTACAACGTGTACCTCCAAGCACCTCCCAGCACATTGAAGCACCTCGGCCAACCGCAGCAGAACTGATAACGTTATTTTAGGCTCATCAAACCTGAATGAACCTGTGACCTGTCCTGTCTTTCATCGTCTCCGCCCCTGATCCAGGGAATACGACCCCCCGCCAACAACTTGGACGGAGAACTGGAGTCTGGCAAGTCCCGTCCAGGGGCAAGGACCGGATTTCCCAAAATATACAATGCCATTCAGAGGAGACCGAGGGGAGACCTGGGGCCGCGAACGGCATCGACGGGAACAGGAAAGCGTATCAAGATTGAAGAAGCCGCCTTTACACTACACTACACTACACTACACCACACGGTGTTGTTGTTACTAGTGTAGTATTGTCATTTGTCATTGCTACACTATGATGCCCCTTGCCTCTCAAAGCCTCTCAATGCTACCCGACGCCCTCTGGCGGTTACGACAGTCCGCCGATGATCGCTGGCTTGAGGGCCTCTCGTTGGCTTATTGCACCTCAGCTATGAGATAAGAATTGTGGACTGCCAAGATGCTCAACCACCATCTCGATGTGCAAAGGCGAAAACAAGCCACACATTTATGCAGCCATACAAAAGGCTCACGGTGAAAGACCCCCGGGCCGGTATGATGCTCGGTCACCGTGTTCTGTTTTTTGTTTGTTTGTTCTGACATCAAAAACTACGGCTGACGTTAGAAAACTGGAGCAAAATGTCAAAAAGAAGACTGTTCACTCGCCGCCGGGAATTGAGCCCGACGTGGGGGTCGAACCCACAACCTTGAGATTAAGAGTCTCACGCTCTACCGATTGAGCTAGCCGGGCGAGTTGAAAGCGCAGTGCTGCTCCTGTTGAGAGTGTGGGCGCACAACTTTCGGTCAAGAAAGCGTGTGAGAGTAAGTGAGTGATGATTCATTGTGCTATCGCCAGTTGGCCGGACTTCCTAATTGGGAAGTGCCGAAGGGGCATCGTCGATTCGAGCGATTACGCGACCAGCAAGGCCCAACACTTGTCGCACTGACATGGGGCGCTTGCTTTCTGTGCAAAAGGGTCGCATTTACACAGTATCGTATTTGTCGATCCGCCAAATTCCGTGGAGTCGCGTCCCAAATGACGAAATTTTGTTTGGGTCACGGGGACTGATGAATCTGGCGGGATTCGGTGAGCATTCGAGAAGACAGCGTGTTCGGTGCCTGCAGCTGTGGAAGAGGGGGAAGCAAAGAAACCGAGACATTTGACAAAAGTTCCATCCGCATCGCAGGAGCGAGACTGCAGCCATGCCCGGTCACTGCTGCATGGTCAGCTCCGACTGCGGGATGCCCCACCTTCTTCCCCATGGTGTATTCCCATTCTTTCATGCACGGGTTACGCATGCATGCAACGGACAGAGCCTGGAACTTGAAGGAAATTACCTCCATCAAGCCGTCACCACCACCATCATCGTGCCCCAAAGTTCCAAACATTCAGCAGGAGCACGGCTGGAATGCCCTGATGCAAGTTGTAAATAGTGCAGAGTGCCCAACAGGAAAGCACAAGCTTGCAAAAACATTGGTGTTGAGTTTCCACTTCAAGGACAAGCCGAGGACAAGCAGGACAAACCCGACCAGAAAGCGCAGAAACAACGGGATACACTACAGAGTGCGACGCTTTGCTGGTCTTGTGATGTCAATTGATCTTCATGAATTGGAGAATGTTGACGTTGACCCCGCCCGCTTCGTGCTTTGCTCCCGCGCGTTTCCGCTGGGCCTAGGTTGCCCCTTGTCCTGCTGCCCTACGGAAGTACCACCGTTGAATTCTGGTCGAACCTCACTACGCTACATAGGGGAGAGGTACGTACCCTACACTACCTTTACTACACTAGAAGGTACCTCTAGGTACGTACCTCGTCCATCACTGCCGCCGTCGGCCCTCCCCTCGCCCCGCCCCAGTCATCCTTTTGGGGTGGGTTCTTCCCCCTTGGGGCTCCCGCAATTCCCGTCAATCCCGTTCCCCGCCAGCTTGTCCTGCCTGAGGTGGCCAGCACCCAGGCTCTTCCGTCTTCGTCCCGTCGAGCAGGCTTCATAGTACCCAAAGGCCCCACTGAAGGCCCCAGTGATGCGCCCGCTCCCGTCGCCGGCTTGGTTCCAATTTTGACCATCCACGGGAAGCGACACCTACCACCTAAGCCATCAATCATGCCGCCATGATGAGCCTGATGTTTACGCTTGCTGGGCATCGCTTGTGGGCATCGCTTGTGGGCAAAATGCGCTCGCTACAGGGGAAGAGATGGACAAGGCGCCACCGGGGTTAAGCTTGATATCTCGACGCACTGGAAAAAGCGACGAGCAATACTTATCAGCAGAGTCCGATTGAGCCGTCGCCCTGTTGCGCTAAAAGAGGAGCCAATGTCCCGCTGTCTTACTCATGGCCTTCAACGGCGGCTACCTTGGTGCTGGGGCCAAGAGCGCTGCCATGAGGCGCTTTAAACTTGGCATCGGGAGTCGAATTTTGAGATTGGTGAGCGGTGGTCTCGGGACTCTCGAGGCCTGCCTGGCCTGTCCACTTGTCGCAGCATTCTCTGGGCCTCGCTCGGGTTCTTCTCACCGCGAGCCAGTCGCTGCGTTCACCGGGCAGATTTGGGCCTGAAACCGCATATCTGCCAACCAAGGGAACGATCCTATCATAACCAGAGGATTTAGCGCCCCCGGTTCGTTTCGAGACATGGCACTTCCACCGCCTGCTCGTTCGGTGTCTGCTCCGGGCGTCTTGTTGCGGCATTCCCCGCTTCGACAATCGGCCAGCGAAACACGGAAAATCACGACCAAGCTTCAATCTCCTAGGCAGTCTTGGAAGACTCGAGAACTGTGGATGGCTGGATTAGTGCCAACCTGTCACCACTATCGCGATCTTGCCTCATCTCAGTCCCAAGACAAGGTACCTGGAGACTTTGCTGGTTGATTTGCTTGGCCCTTGCATCACCCGCAACCCACCCTCCAACCCACCCCCCTTTTTGTCTTTCCGTCAATCGCTTCCCGCCGCTTACGAGAGGGTACTTTTCTATTTCAAGCACTGAGCAGCCCGGCGTAGCACGTGGGAAGCCGGGATTCCAGATGTCCACCGATTCCGCCGGGAGCCAAGCCTCCCAGGCCATGCTCCACATGCTGGACTATATAACCACGCACGACCATGATCATTTCGAATGGGACGACCATGGCAGGGAAGAATCCGAGGCCTGGCTCCGTCCGGTCCAGGACGCTGGGCTCAGTCCGCAGAAGCACAAGGTTTTCAACCACGCAAACAAGGAGTATCTCAAGCCTCCTCAGCCTTTTATCCAGATAGGTCCTGAGCTGGGCGAGTCCGGCTCGACCATCGTCTACAAGGTCAGCCCTCCGGACGATCAAGGCTACAGACGACCCCTGGCCCTCAAAGTTATTGTTTGCAAAGAAAACGCGCACCCGCCTGGCCCTGACAGCAATGTGCGCAAGCTGGCCCTGCAAGAGGTGCGAAACATGGTGGCGGTGCGCCATCCTCACATCGTAGTCTACGTAGCTTCGTTTGAGGATTATTGCATCTCCAACCGCCAGGTCCGCCAGCGCCGTGCTGGTGATACTGGTGCTCGCGCCGTCTTCAGGAGAGTCGATCAACAGATCAAGCGTCACATACTCGGCATCGCCATGTATCCTCCGGCCCAATGCAATCTACGAACTTTGATGCTCGATATCGCGTCCGCTGCTGCCCACTCACCACGTACTGCTGAAGAGGAAAATTGGATGGTACAATATCTCCATTCATATTTTGGTTGCCTGTCCCAAGCTGTGAGCTATCTGCACAAGTCAACAGTACGCATACGACACAAGGACATCAAACCCGAGAACGTTGTCATTGACGATTTTGGCTTTCCTCTGCTCACCGACTTTGGGCTTTCCAAGCACTTTGAAACAGGCCAGCACTCTCAAGGACCTACCGCCAAGACGCTCAAGTATGCCGACCCAGAAGCAATGCAGGAGACGCAGCGCGATGAGAGGTCTGATGTCTTCTCACTGGGTTGTGTCTTCCTCGAGATGGTGACCGTACTACTCGGGAAGCCTCCATCGTATGCCGAGGAGCAGCTTGAGCGCATGGCAGGTAATGCCGATCAAGTTGGCGAGTTCAAGTACACCGATGCGTTAGACAACTTACAGGAATACATCGATCATCTCGAACAGGTGGCAGAAGATCAACTTGATGCGCTTCCATCTCCATCGCCGGACAGGCCCACACCATCAACCAACCTTCCGCCGTCCATGCCAAAATCACAATCCTTCAGAGAGAGGGAGAAAACTCGGCAAAGAGAGAGGGAAGCATCCCTAATCGGCGTCATCAAGGTCCTCAGACCCATCAGAAGAATGATGGATCGCGATTACCACGTGCGCCCCTACGCCAGGGACCTTTACCCCTTGTTCCGCCACCTCTACGATATCTACGAAAGCCCCGGTCGCTGCGAAAACTGCGAGGAACAGATGCTGACAGGCAGGTCGCGTCCACCAACACGGGCGCCGACCATGGTAGGGGTGGCCGCCAATGGCAGACAGCTACCGCTACAGCGGACGAGGTCGAACAGCCCGACTTTGGCCAAGAGTCCTACAGCTGGTTCGTTTACTATCAGGAGAATGAGGGCGAATTCACTGTACGTGGTCAAGCAGGCGTCGCATTTGCCAACGGATGCGGTGGGCATAGCATATCCGCATAATGGGCATAAGGTCTGATCATGAGCCATGAGCTGGCGTGGGGGGTGGGCGGCCGACGGCTACGACGACACAGGCCGAATTTGGTTATCATGGCGAGCCACGGAAGGGGGATATGAAGCAATGGCTCGGTGATGAAAGCATGAACATTTGGAAAAAGTGATTGGACAATGGGCATGCCAAAAGCAAAGCGTGCAGGAAAGAAAATATTTTTCTTCTTTTTGTTGAATCATCGTGGGAGCTGGCAGCTAAAGGCATATCAACATTGATAGTATTCAATTTGCGCAAACTGTTTGCGACCAGCGACCCATTCTGGTCCAGATCAATCGACATCGTGAAAGACCATGTGTTTTGGATAACATGTAAGTTGTGGCCGTGCGTAAGACTACACTAAAGGATGGAGTCGCTTACCTACGCTTAGTAACCTGTATATACTTCCACTTTATCCACATTCTCCCCTAACCTTCCCTCCCATCAATTCTTTTATTCTTCATCCACATTTATTCCAAAAAAAAAAAATCCTCATCATCCGCACGAAGAACATACTAGTAGACAGAACAGGAACCAATGCCAGTCCGCGGCCCCATCCCCGTCAACCTGGCTACCAGACAGGCCGCCGAGGTGCTCAAGGTCGGGCCCATGACCATCCGCGTCTACGAGGACGGATCCCGCACCGGCGACCGCATCAGCGCCATCCTGTTGGAGCTCCCAGCGGGGGTTTCCGGGCCGCCCATGCATTGGCATCGGTTTCATGACGAGTTGTTTTTTGTCGTTAAGGGTAGGTGGTTCGATCTCTTGACCGTCTTGGCCTCTCTTTTTTTCTAGAGGAGGCAGCGGTGTCATGGGATTGAGCAGTGGTTGAGATGGGAGTGGGCTTGAGACGAGATGAGATGACATAAGAAGAGATGGAAGAAGATGCGACTGCAGATGGCTCGAGGGGTCTCCCTACGAGTAATCTTCTCAAACAACTGTCTACGAACATGATACAATACGACACGAGACCATCAAATCAGATCTGGAAAATACACACGACACTTTTCTCTTAACAATGTCTGACTGACTCTTTTTTTTTCCTCTAAAAGGGACATGTCGCTTCGTAACACCCGACGCCGAAGTGGACGCCACGGCCGGAGACCTCATGACAGTCCCGCCAGGAGCCATCCACACGTTCAAAAATGCGTCGGAGACGGAAGCCTGCGAGGTGTATATGACTGCCACGCCAGGCCATTACGTCGATTGTATGCCCCTTTTTTCTGACCCTGCCCCTTGCTTACACCCTTTATTTGGTCGATCTCTCTGTAGGTAATCCTTGATTTGCTAATGGGGGTTCTTGGATGATAGACTTTCGAATGCTCTCCAAGGCTGGTACGGAGGGAAAAATGCTTAGCAAGGAGGAGATAGAGCATCTCATGGCGCTGTTTGGGACATTTCCGCCGGATATCGAGTCAGAGCCTTAGAGGAAAAAGAAAAGAAAAGTATTTATTTACAGTTTCCAGAAGTCGAATTCATAAGGGAAAACGGGTGCAGTGTAGATTTAGTGTTGAGACTTACAAAGACAGACGATATGTTAAGCCAGACTCCCGGCAATGCAAAAGCCATCAAAATCCCCCTAAAACTCCGCCATCAGCTCCGGTAAACAAGCAGGCTTAGAACAGGTGGGAAGGTAAAGACCATCCACATCTACCAAGCAGGATATTATATGTACACATATAGCCAGCCGCTCTTGGATATTCGCCACTCCTACCCTCGCTCACTCAAAGCCCACGTCTACGACTGCTGCCATCGCCACGCCTCTCTCTCTCCAACATGGCATCAAACTCCCTTTGCGCCTGATCCTTGGCCAGAGCTCTCTCCTGGTCGGTCTCTAAGTACGAATGCGACAGTCCGCCCTCACCGCCGCCTACGGCAGCCGCGCGGCGCTCAGCCCACGAACGGGACTGGGAAGGCTTGACGTAGATGGCAGCTGTGGGTGCGGTCGTGCTCCCAGGTGCTTGCGCGGGGGCCCCCATTGCTTGCTGTCGGAGTCTGTCCCATGCGGAACCGGAAGATTGGGCGACGGGCGAGCTAACGGTACCCGTTCCTCTGGCGGCTGGTGCTACGGGGGAGGCATCATCGAAGAGGTAATCATCATCGTCATGGCTATAAGTGGATTGTTGTGTTTGCTGCTGCTGCTGCATCTGGTGTTGTTGTTTCTGTTCTTGTTGGTGCTGCTGGATCCGCTGGTAGTATGGTGTTTGCGCGTGCTGTGGTAGTTGCTGTTGATCCTCCTGGTGGTCATGATCCGGCTCGTGCCCAACTAAATAAGCGTCCCTCAGTTCAGGCCTCTCATGAGTAATGCTATTCGCCTTCATCGCTTGTCCCGCCTCGAGCAGCTTCTGCTTGAATGCCTTGTTCCGCATCAATGTCGCCGAGAAGACGGTCTCGGCATACGCATCCGCAACCCAGCCGCCGAAAATTCTCCAGGTAACATACCAAGCGGCAATGCGGACGCCTTGCCAGGCCAAAGTAGCCCGGTGTCCGGTAGCGAGGGTGAATTTCTGGCTCGGGAAGATTTCGGGGTTGAAGGATGCCGGTTTTGGCTTCCAGAAAGGGAAGTTGTACTTGTTGTATCCAACAGCCCAGCAGACGCCTGCGCCAAGGGCTATGGCGGGTCGGGCGTACGCATTGGTGACAGATCGCTTGGCGGCGCCGTAGGCGACAAGATCGATATCCTCCCGGTCCAGCGGCTGGTGACCCAATAGGAAGGACGTAGCCATGAGTCTCTGGCCCACGTCCACCTTGTACTGGTCTTGGGTGACGTTGAACAGAGGGGCCCAGAAGGGCAGCTGCGGCAGCGTGTCCCACTTGACGGGCATCTGGTCGACGAGCTTGGTGATGATTTCGTTTCTTTCTCTGATACTCCTAGCTCGGCGGTACTCTTCCCACCAGCTCTTGTCCCAATAGGGCACCGCATGACCGCCCTCGAGCTGATGGGGCTCAACCTGGGCCCGCGACGTCCAGTCGCCGCTGTTATCTTGGGGCATGGTGTTGCGGATTGAAACGATCGAGGATGGGATCTTTGTTTCGCTGTTTAAGGCGTCGTACTTTGCAATGTTTGTAACTTCCGTAAGTTGCGGAATTGTGGTTGAATGGGTTCGCGATGTCGGGTTCCAAAGTGCTGGTGGGGAGACGATGATGTCAATTCGAAAGGAGGGACGCAAGCACTAAAGACATGGAAGCTCCAAGGGTTTAGACGAAGGGAGCTTGGGCCCTTTGGATGGCAGAAAGGGACTTGGCATTAGGGAATGCTTGCCGAGCTTGCATTTCATCCCTCTGCTGTGTTAGGCGGTATTGGGTGGTTCTAATTCAAGGATGTAATGCAACTTCATCAATTATAATGTGAGCTTTAATCAGTAAGTGTAAGATGCCTGCCCGGCTGGCGCAATCGGTAGCGCGCAAGACTTCTAATCTTGAGGCTGTGGGTTCGATTCCCACGTCGGGCTAAGCTTTGAACTCAACTTTTATCTCCATGTTTTCCAAGGTCGCCTTTTTTTCCGGGATAGATACTCTCTTTTCAACTCTTCGAATTTTTTTTTCCTTTTTTTTTTTTTGGGGGGG
>NW_009799104.1:2847519-2888011 GCF_000213175.1 Neurospora tetrasperma FGSC 2508 | reverse complement strand
GGGGGTGGGGGGGGGGGGAGGCGGTCCGGATCATCCCAGAATGGAAGATGTCGCTGTGTAATCAGCCAGCCTCTGGCTCACCACGCTCATCCGGACTTTAGGGGCTCGGTCACTTTATCTCCGACCTCTTGTCACTGCTATGAGCCTCGGACAAACACTGCCATAGTAACCTCTGGCCGTCACACCTCGGTACGATCATAGAGTTAACATCGATGGAAACTTGTAAAGAAATCTGCACTGCCACACGGGCATCACAACTCTGTTCTTGCCCTTGGGTGCGGGGTAGGTGCTGCCTCCCGTCCAGCACAAACAGGATAGTGACGCTGTTCCTCACGGTGGATGTAACCTACCTTGCACCTTCTCTGGTGGTCTTGACTAGAGGTAGGTACTTGAGCTCGTGCAAGTCTCAAGCTGCGCCTGGTGGTGTATTATACCCATTTACCGTTATTAAATGCCTTCTTTATAATACTACCGTGATCTCCAGCTTCATCTTCATCTTGAACCCAATCCAGCCCTTGACACTCCTTCACTCTACTGTCCCCTCATCGCCTTCGAGTATCCCTTGACGTCTAGCAACCTACACACACACACACACACACACACACAGAGGTCACAACTCACAAGATGCCCGAACTACCCGCCAGTCTCAAGCAGTCTGTCGAGAACTCCAAATGTGAATACCGCCGGCTGGGCAAGAGCGGTCTCCGTGTTTCCGTGCCCATCTTTGGCTGCATGAGCTTCGGTGATCGACGGACGCTGGACTGGGCCATCGAGGAAGATGAGGCTCTCCCTTTACTCAAGGCCGCCTATGACCGTGGCCTGAACACATGGGATACGGCTAATGTTTACTCCAACGGCACATCCGAGATCATTGTCGGAAAGGCCCTCAAGAAATACGCAATTCCGCGCGAGAAGGTAGTCATCCTAACCAAGTGTTGGGGTGCTGTCGGAGAGACTCCCGATCTCCGCTCCTTCTTTTTTCCTTCCCAGATTGCCGCCTCCAAGGACTACGTGAACCAGCATGGCCTGTCGCGGGCCGCCATCTTGAACGCCGTCGAGGCCTCTCTCCGGCGCCTGGATACGCCCTACATCGATCTGCTACAGATTCATCGCTTTGATCCCAGCACTCCCATCGAAGAGACCATGAAGGCCTTGCACGACTTGGTGCAGTCCGGCAGGGTGCGCTATATTGGTGCAAGCAGCATGTGGGCTACTCAATTTGCCCAGATGCAGTTCTGCGCCGAGAAGAACGGCTGGACCAAGTTTATCAGCATGCAGAATCAGTACAACTTGCTCTATCGTGAGGAAGAGCGTGAGATGATCCGCTTCTGCAACGACACTGGTGTTGGCTTGATCCCGTGGGCTCCTTTGTGTCGTGGCCACTTGGCCCGCAGACCCGACCAGTTTGGCAGGACCAAGAGGAGTCAAGGAGAGAAGGAGGCCCAGTCTGGGTCACATGGCACTGGTGAGCCCGATCTAACCATTATCAACCGCGTGGTTGAGATTGCGGATAAGCATGAATGGCCGGTAAGTTTCATAGCCCAGAGAAACCCATCGATATCCGTATCTTTTGAAAAGGTTCATCTTGCTAACCGTACCTATAGATCTCCCACGTAGCCTTGGCTTGGATTGCTAAGCGCGTCATCAGTCCAATCATTGGTTTTAGCAGCGTTGAGCGTTTGGAAGAAGCAATTTCCGCTAGAGGCAAGGTTTTAACGGAGGAGGAGGAGAAGTATTTGGAGGAGATGTATAAGCCCAAGGCTATCAACGGACACACTTAGTTTGCCTTCCAACCCTGACTACCTTACTCATGTTGGCATCAGGAAGGGATTGGGTGTAGTAACATCATTAAACAGATTCCTGGATACATTCGGTAGCTCTCGATTTATCTGCCGAGACCACGACATGACCTGATGTCGCCATCTCCTCAGTTCCCCAATTCAGCTCATACTTTATCTTGAAATTTTCAACCTTGGCTCGCTACACTCGAGGTGGCCAAGGTTCGTAAGTCAGTGGGATGGGCCCCAATCCCAGCCCCAGTGACAGTCGGCTTTGTGAACGGATCCTCGGCTGACTTCAGTCTGGTGTGCAATGAAGTCATGCTCTTGGTGACCCTTGGCGGTTTCCAATTCGCGTTTTCGAGCCGGTTCAAAAATGAATGTCGAGTGTGTTCACGTCATCTTGCGCCAGCGTCCCCTTCAGCAGATGTTAAACAGGAACTCGGTACTGGATTACCATGTCATCAGACTGCAATACAATCTGCTCGTTAAGGTTTGACCGATGAAAAGGTGTCGAGGCCTGCTAAGACAAGATCTACGGTCTTGCACGACGCTATATGTGAGGGGTTCGCAAAACGGGGGTAGTATTGCTAGGTCTGTTCACCCACTCCAACATACAGAGAGCTCATTAGGTAAAAAAAAAAAAAAAAAAAAAAAAAAAAAAGAGTCCAGGATCTTGCCGTGGCGCTGGCAGCTTGAGTCAAGCATATGCGATTCCACGTATGGGCTTTGCCGGGACATGGTCTCGATACAATGGCAATATCTTGACCGGGCGTGGAATTCCTTTCAAGATACGCAATAGGCTGCTCAATTGAGGTGTTGATATATGTGGGAAACTTGGTATAGGTTGTGAACACCTTCAGTTTCAGTTACTAACCTCCCAAAAGCGGAGGTAGATGATCCAGGGCAGTTATAATCCCTACCTGAGTTAGCACATTAGCTACATAGCTTCGTGTATGTCTTGTAGGAGGTATGTAAGCCCTTTAGTGTCGTTTATTCAAGTCCGTCTTTCTGCTAGGCTAGCGTCAAGGTACTCAAGACCAGTTCTTACGGAGAAGCACTACACCCACCCATCACAAATGAATTTGGACCAATCGGTGATTTCATCATTAAATCGATTTCATACCTACTGTATGATATAGTACATGTATTTGTCTTTGGTCCTAGCCAAAATGAAAAAAAAATACCCAAAGAAAAGAAACCCCGAAAAAATTGGGGCTTCGGCACGGGTGAGAGCGCAAACGTCCTCTCTACAGCTATGTATAATTAGTCTCCCAAGCGAGCGTCGAGGGCAACCGGGCCTTGAAGAAGAAAAAAAGACATTCATAAGTCCTGATAAAGAAAACAACAAGAAAAGTATGGCTGAAGAAAAGTATGGCTGCTGCTTCCAACAAGTTGAAACAGCACGCGTTACTGCTAGCCGCAGTTTGGCGAGCAGGCACCTAAAGGGCAATAGTCCCTGGCGCAAGTAAAGGCGCAAAGTCCCTTGTAACTTTTATCGAGACCTGGAGCCGGGTAACCCGGGGGCTTCGTTTGAGTCGCTCCATCCAGGCGTACCGAATGAATTACATTTGCAGGGTCCAGGTGGGCACCAGCCTTTGAAGCATAAAAAGTTGCAAAGGCCGGTCAAGTTTGGAGACTCCTCGCTGTCGCGGTTGCAGCTGGTTGGGGTAGAGGGAGGAGGTGCCGTGGTGACGGGTTGAGTCGAGATCGTCCGGGGAATAGACGGAGGTTCCCACATAGCCGGAGGGTATGTAGGCTGAGGATCGTTTGGTGGAGGCGCAGTACCTATCAGAGTAGGAGTCGGCTGGCAGGTGCTCACATGTAGTCCAACAGTTAGAGAAGCTAGGCCTTGCGAATCTAGTGAGCCAAATGGCTTAAAAGGCAGCTGACCGACGAATGCATTGAAGTTGTAGATACCACACGGGCATGTGTTGCTAATATCTCTCGGGGAGGTGCCGCTTAGAACAGACTGTCCATTACGGACGAGCTCGAACCTTTGTTTGCCAACGCCCATCGGTATCTTTTGTGCATACGCACCCGCAGGGGCTCGGTAGGTGACGGCGGAATTACCACCAGACGTCACCTTGATCTGCCCGGCGGTCTTCAAGAGAGAGACGACAAACACAGCATCTTCCATGGTCTCGTAGCCATTGGGCCTTCCCTTGAAATAGTTCCCGCTGCTGTTGTTGGCATCCTGCATGGTAGTATCGGTCGCATCGCAGTTCAAAGACTTGAGGGTCGGTCGATACCAGTAAATGATTTGATCTTGGCTGATGTAGGCATCAGGCTTGCTGGCACCTGCCTTGTACGCCGCAATGAACGGCTTTGCCAGTTCCATCCATCCTTCGTGCGGCATGTCATTGACCCATTTGGAGTTTCCATCATCGGTGTGCTTCGAGTCGAGGGGGCCAATGTAGTGAGACTCCCCATAGTCATTCCAGCTTATGATCTCGACGTAGCGGGGGCCCAGCGTCAGAATCTCATTCCAGCGGCTATACCAGAGAAGATCTCCTGGGAACACCCAGTTCTTGCTGTAGCTAACTTCGGGGCCAAAGTGGGTAGAGAACCATGGGGAGATTGGGGCCATATATGGCTTGGAACCCAGCCATGCTTTGTAGGCGTTGTCCCCATCAGCCACGGAGAAGCTATGTCCAGGCTGGGGGGCTTTGTTGGCCCCGTTGTTTGGCCAAGCCATCCAATTGAATGCCGAGTCGACGACCCCGTTGTTTGGGGTCTGGGAAGGGTTGAAGTTGGGCGCCCGGAAGACGTCGACTCCGGCTGCTGCCCTCATTTGGGCCACATCAAGGCCGTCCCCAATGAAGCTCGAGGCAAAGACCTTTCCGTCGATCTTCAGCTGTGCAGGAAGCGAGGCGTACTGAGCAATCTTGCGCCCTACGTCGGTAGCTTGAGTGCTCGGGTGCCACCAGTTGAAGTCAAACGAGATGAAAACTTTCATGCCGTTGCGAGCCGCCGACTCGTAGGCGAATCCCAGCTGAGTGTCAGTGTAGCCATCAACTCCAATGTTGAGCGCAAATGCATCGATGCCTGTTGTGAGATTCGTTAGCTTTTTGGCACAGCAGCTCCGGGAAATGCGTTGATGCGATGGAGCAATCTTACCTATGGCCTTGGCCTTTTGCAT
Source organism: Neurospora tetrasperma FGSC 2508 (assembly GCF_000213175.1). Classification (NCBI taxonomy): domain Eukaryota; kingdom Fungi; phylum Ascomycota; class Sordariomycetes; order Sordariales; family Sordariaceae; genus Neurospora; species Neurospora tetrasperma. Next base: position 2,883,091 of record NW_009799104.1, on the reverse strand, counting down.
ATCATAATCGTAGTCGGCCGAGGATCCGCGGTTGCCCACAATACCAATCTGATGGAACCCTCGTCAGCACGATGACAAGTACATGGAGGAAGAAGAAGATGATGATAGTCTAGCTAGTGAGTCTTACCATGAAATGCGCAAACACCAGCTTGTCGGCGGCTGATTGCCTCGGATCGAGGGAGTTCGTGACAGGTACCGGAACAGCTTGTGCTCCGGGCATATGGCCAGCCCAAAGACAGATGGCAATAATGCCGAGAAGGAGGCTAGAGAGTGTATGGCCCGCCATGGCTATGTCTTTGAAGCCTAGACAATGCGAGCTGCCCCAAGTGTCGGTAAACTTGGGTTTCCTTTGCAGAAGGCTGGAGAATTGAGCCCGTACAGGGAGAAAGAGAGCAAGTGAAGACGAGTCTTGGTGGATCAAACTTGAACTGATGGTAAAACTTGTGGACAAACAAATGACTTTGTCGGTGGCCTTGACGACGGGCCTTGATCATCAAGTTTGCCTCGAGCTTCCGTCCAGCTTCCTAACAAGCATGGGCTGTTCTGCGTTGGTGGTCAGAGAAGGCATGTTGATTGCCAGGGGGAAAAGGGCGATGATATAGCGGCTTCATTCTTCGAGTTGGATCGGATCAGGTCCAAAAGTTTGAGATATCTTGACTCTGCAGTGGCCCAAGTGTTCATTAGTCTCAGTTGGAAAGGCCCGCGCTAACCTTTTCCATGCCGGCAGAGGTGTGAGCCAAGGTCAGGAACAGGGTGACAGCCAGGAAAGGCGTCCGGGTGTTTTGCTCCATACTTGATACACTAGTCGTCACCCGGCACCGATGACGATCGGAATGGGGCTCCCGCCAGTCCCATTGACTGGATGCGGTTAACTTGGGGCGGCCGATTGGCGAATAGCGGCAGGTCGATAGGCCCGTCGATCAGGCCAGACGATCAATCGCGACCGTCGTGAAGGGCAGTTGCCGACGGAGTTCTGCCAGCAATTAGGTAGGTAGGTTGCGGATTCTTGGATGCTGGTTCGATGCGCATCTGTTGATGATGTTTGGCAAGAAGAGGGCGGAGGGTGTCATTGGCCAATCGCACTAAGCTAGGTAGGTAAGTACGTAGTGTACTGTGTAGGTAAGGTACCATTCATGGTGCAGTGGCTGCAGGAACCGGTTCGTTTGGGGTGTAGTGGGGGCGGGCCGTTGCACCTCTGCCGAACGGAACTTAAAAGGTTAGCGCAGTGAAGTGCAACCTACCCTACTGTATGTGGCGATAACTTTATTTTCTTTCCCTACAAAACATCGATGGCTGCTCTCGCTGCTCCCCTCCCCCTCAACCTCCAATTCCCTACTTGTAGCCAGGTATTGTTGTAAGGAGCGGTTCCACGCTAACAAGCGACACTATATGTCGGCAAAAGTGTACATCAGGCAAAAGAAAAGCCCCCAACTCACAACGGCATTCGTCAACAAGATAACCCAAAGAAAGAGTACCTAGGTAGGTACCTTGTTTTCGGAAAGGACAGCTACCAAGAGCATACCAGCCGTCCTCAATGTCGTGCAGCTCACGGGTTGCCCAGTGTGGATTTAAATAGAACTTCATTTCCTTGGCAGCTGTGCGTACCGGAGAGACTCGCCAAGGTCGCAAAACGCCAAGTATTCCTGTTTGACCGAACGCCAAGCATCCAAGGTAGTAAAGTCCTCTCTCTGTTTGTAATGCTTCTACAAGCCGCCCATTGTGCGAAAACACATATGTAGGTACGTAGTAATAGGCGATATCGATATACCGCAGGACTATATACCTCAGACTCAACTTCCCATGTCCACAACACCCTCTCGGCTAACTCTACCTACCTATCCAGCGCTTGAGCCTGACACTGTATCATGTCAGCATCTCATATATGCCACACAAGAGTCGCATAGTTGTCAAGAGCGGGCATGCAAGGACCACCTACCATCTGGTAATAGATTCCCCGCATCCTCAACAGTGCCGCATGCTTTCCTTTTTCCAACACGCGGCCATCTCCAAGAACAAAAATGATATCAGCGTTCTGGATAGTAGCAAGACGGTGAGCTACCATGATCATTGTTCTGTTCTTCCTGGTCCTTTCCAAGACGGCCTGTACTGCCCTTTCTGTATCGCCGTCCAGATTGGATGTGGCTTCGTCCAAGAGTAGCAAGCGAGGATTCCGTATCAAGGCCCTTGCAATTGCAAAGCGTTGTTTCTGCCCCCCAGACAGTGTCACTCCCCTGGATCCGATCTCGGTATTGTATCCGTCTGGGAGAGACATGATAAACTCGTGGATCTCGGCGTCACGACAAGCCTGTTGAATCTGCTCCTCTGTGGTACTATCAGGGTTTACTCCCAGTAGTATGTTCTCTTTAATTGTCCCATCGAAAAGATTCGGTTCTTGCGAGACAAGAGATATATCCCTGCGATAGTCTTCGAGGGACACGGTCGAGATGTCCGTTCCGTTGTACAGGATCTGGCCTGAATTTACGGCATAAAACCTGAACGTTTGTCAGCTGTCTGGATACCGTGCCCTGCTTGCGCTCCTCAATAGGTACCTTGACCACTGACCTTTCAAGAAGTGAGACCACTGTTGTTTTCCCGCAACCTAGTTGATGTCAGTTGTCGGCCTATACCTGACTAGGTACCTACCCGTTCTCATCAAATTTCCACGTACCAGAAGGCCCGACTATAGCAGCAAACATGTCTTTCTCAACCTTGGCTGGTGTTAGCAGTACTGCATCAATTTGACTGTAATGTGGCAGGACTAACCGTTATGTCAAGCCCATTAAGCACCGGTACATTCCGGGTTGGATACCTGAACCGTACTTCGCGGAACTCAACTCTAACACCACTGTCTTTGTCGCCCACGCTACCTCGGTCAAGTGGAGTGTGCGTTGTGTTTTCCTGGCCCTTGGCCCTCATCTCAAGGATCCTATCTGCCGCAACATTCGCTTTTGCAATATCTGTGGTGCGCTTAGTACATGTCAAATATCCTAACTCGTACTGCTAACCTACTAGGTCCATAGCTCAGCCATTGACCTGCTCCCAATCCACCCTGTCCCGCAGAGTCATCATCAGAAGATTGGCCCAATATGAAAGGCCTCATTGGAGACGCAGGGTAAGCGCAATGTAAGCATACCTGAAGGACAGCAATGTAAACGATCATGTACTGGAATGGCCAGTATTCGCCCTTGAGCATCAGAGATCCACCATACCTGTGAGGCATCGGGTCCCCAGTCAGCTTTGTTGATATTCGCGAAACCGTCGTCGGCGATCGGCCTTGATATGTAGGTGGGTGCTTGCGAACAAACTTACCAGAGAACAAAAGCCGTGCACAAAAGCGCGATGCTGTCGGCCACGGCAAATACCAAGGTAAACCAACTAGACGTTCCAAATGAATGCTGGACATGTTCTCGGAGGAGTGTTTCATATCGTTCTATGATGGTATCTTCTAGAGTCAGAGCCGAAACCGTTCTGAAGGCAGTGATGGACTCAGTTGCGAACTTGGCACTCTCTGCAAAAACCTCATTGTTCATTTTCTCAAATCGCGCTTCGTGTCGAATGCGAAGAAAAGAAGCTGCCACGATGAGTGGCATCGAGGAGCATAGCGTGACGATGGTCAGTTTCCATCCATAGTAGAAGGATATAATCAAGCAGCCAGCGACGTTGAGAATGGAAATGAGCACGAAAGCTATATTGGTGCCCAGTATTTCTTGAAGTTGGCTTGGATCAGTCGCCAGACGAGCTGTAAGTGTACCAACCGAGTGGTCGTCGGTGTCGAAGAAGCCAATAGACTGGGATATGATGTTGTCGAAGTACTCGCAACGATATCGGTGTGTGATGTGCTCGTTCCTCGTGTTAGCATAGTTCCGTCCTCATTTGATGTGAAGAAAGGGAGTAGACTCAAGAAGCGTACAAACGCAATTGTCGAAGACGACCATCCTAATACAAAGTAAGAGATCGCAACTAAGATAGCAAGCATGACAAACATTAGACTCCAGAAGCTGGAAAGGTTTGGGAGCCATGGACCCCAGGATTGGAACAGTGTGAGCTCTGTTGCAAAGAGGTAGGCGGAAATTGGCTGACTTGCTGTGAGGCCCGAAGAAGATTGTCAGATAAGTCTACTCTCTCATTGTTTCTGTACGATCGACACGGTTACATACCTCCGCCGCCGATTGCACTCCCAACCAAGACAGCATACCACTTCCAGTGCTCTTTCTGCTCGCAGATGAGGAGCATGTATTTTCTCAGGCGGCTTGTCGTAATGAGCTCATCATCAACACTGGCGTCTGTTGTTATTACCGGACTCTCTGAATTGACTGTTGGTGTGTTGACTTCCGTATCCTCCACCTTACTACCAAGGCCGCTCGGTAGCTCTTTGGGATCGGTTGAATCTACCACAAGCTTCTGTGAGGTAGCAAGTGCCCAGTATGCTCCTCCCTCCTCGGCTAAGAGGTCCGAGTGCGTGCCTTGCTGAATAGCCTGGCCTTTCTGCAGAACTATGATGTTGTCAGCCTTCTTGACGGTTCCAAGCCGGTGTGCAATCATTATAGTTGTGCGATCCTTCGACACTTTTTCCAAGGCTGCCTGTACCACCTGTTCCCCGCGAACGTCAATAGAAGAGGTCGCCTCGTCCAGAATGAGAATTTTCGGGCGCTTTACAATGCTTCGAGCGATTGCTATTCGTTGACGTTGGCCACCACTCAGTTTGATGCCTGCATCGCCGACAATGGTTGAGTAACCCTGTATTCAGCTGTCAGCAATCAACCTACACACCAGGAGTCTTTCTTTCCTGGATTACTTCGAGCTTGGAACTTTACCTCTGGTAACCGGTTGATGAACTCGTCGACAAAGGCCTCCCTGCAAGCCTGTTTTACAAGCTCTTCCTTGGTCTCCACATTGGCATTTTCCCATTCAGTGCCTATCAGACCAAACTCAACATTTTGATAAATGCTACAGTTGAACAGAAACGGTTCCTGCTGCACGAGGCCGATTTGAGTCCGCCACCACTTGAGATCGATCTCTCTCAGGGGCCGACCCCCGACTTCGACAAGGCCGTTACGCCATAACAAACTCTTCGTTTTTGCCTGCTTGTTAGCAAATGATTCGGTTTCCATTCTCAAGTCAAGAGCGACGTATTATGAGGCCACCTACCATATCATTGCTCTCGAGAGACTCGATTTCATACCATCGCATCAGAAGCCCAACAATTGTGGTTTTGCCAGATCCGGAAGGTCCAACAACTGCGGTGGTTTTCCCCATAGGGAAGCGGATACTGAGGTTATTCAGGATCACCAGGTCTGGTCTGGTGGGGTATGCGAAGTTCACGTCTTGAAGTACAATATCTTGGGATGCAGAAACGTCTGGCTCCTTAAGACCTGTTTTGTCGGGTCTTGTTGCGTCAATGATAGTATAGAAAACAGTGGCCGCGCCAGCTGCCCGAGTAGCTGCGGATAAGGGCGAGGTAATTCCACTTATAGAGGTGGTCATAAGCACGATAGACATCAGGACACTTGATGCCAGACCAATCAGTCACTTTGTCCAGTATTTGGCAGTGAACATGGCGGGGAGTATCGTAGTTACGCACACAACCAAGGTCTCTGCGCTGTTGAAGCGAAGCTCGTAGTACATTCTAATCGAGTACCAAAATGAAAGGGCGAAAGTCCTGGAAAGTGTTAGCAGTGACTCAGGTTTTTTGTTATGACAACAAGGGCGGCAAGTAACTCACGCGTATATCGAAAACTGTACTGTTGGAGAGACGTCAGAAGATTCAAGAGGAGCCGCTCGACGGTACATATGTGGAGGGTCAGCCTAAAAAAAAGAATGAAAACGGGCACTTACCTGGCGCTTGCTGCAGCGCGATGATGGGAGACATTTTCAACCCCCGATGACGAGAATCGTCCACCCATTTGACATACCTTTTAGCCATCTTCTCCTGTGCACCACAGGCTGCAATCATTCTTATGGAGCTGAATACCTCTTTTGCAACTATAGATGCCTGGAGATCAGCATATTGTACGCCATTCATGTGCTTGACGAGAAAAGGGGTAGTTGCAGCATAGACCACTATGATCAACACAAGACCACTGCTCGTGACCAAGGTCAAGCTCCAACTGTATGTGATGGCAATCACAAATGCAGCTGTTACAGTTGATATGGATTGAAACAAGGCTGAAAGTTTCTCGGAGATGCCCGCTTGAAGTACACTAGCTGTTATAGTGATGATGGCGGCAGTTTGGCCGGGGGGGAGGACGTCTAGCGTGGAGATTGGCTGCCCGAATAAACACTTCAAGTATTCCAGTCGGATAGCAGCTGAGATTCGCAAGCTCGACATACGAAAGCCCACCTAGACATTCGACATAACCTGTAAACGATGCGTGTGCTGCGCGAGAAGAAGGGGAACAAACGGTGAGGCACTTACGTAGGCAACATAATCAAGTACAAGCCTAATGAAAAAAAGGCCAACAAGGTACAGGCTGTGAAAACATTAGTCAAAATCATGTTGACTCGCTGCTGCCCGAGAGTTGGAACGAGACTTACGCGCAGCTACTTATGGCGTTTTTGAAGAGCTCATATGTTGTTGAAGCATCGGCACCGTAGTATCCCGTGAAGGATCCCACCATTCTGCCTATCTATAAGTTAATTCGCAGGCATCACTACCTGCGTATTGACTATGAGCCAAAAAGTAAGTGAGACATACCAAAAATCATGTTCATGAGGGGCATAGTAATGCCCGCGCCTATAGAGGTCGCAACAGCTGCGCTGACAAGTACCCTGTCGAGCCAAGTCGAAAAGGAGAATATGCGCTGGCTAAAGTATCAGAAACTGAGTCTTCAAGCAGCTACGAAACAAGATACACACAATAAAGTCTGAGAGAGCTGTTTTGCATTCGGGCTTCAGCAGGAGGGGATTCATTCCCGCTTTGCTCGCTGGAGATGGTGGATTCGGAGGCGAAACTAGCGACTCGGGGATGGGGTGTTCGCCGCCAGACGCAAACTCTTCCTCGGCCATCTCTTTGACTCTTGAATTCCTGAGGTGTCCTAAGGATTGACGCAATTAGTGTAGGTGCTCTCGTAGAAGTGGTTACAGAACCAAAAGGGTATATTGACGCGCATATCTCCGCGCTCAATACATGCGCGCAGTTCCCTTAAAAGCATGGAGATGAAAAGTGAATGTGAGGCAAAGAGCGAGGGGATAGAGCCTGTCTCAAGCCATATTTACCGTTGAACGCGATTGCAATCCAACCATTGTGCAGCGACATTTCGAAAGAAGTGCGCCCGAAAGAGATTGCGAACGGTCAGCATGGGTCGCAGGCGACCTTTGACAGGCGCGGTAAACAATATACATCGAACAAAGCGTGGGGCTACCATAAATCCGGTGTTCGTACTTCAACAGCCTGCTACGACGTTAATATGGAACTTCGCAATACAATATACGGGTATTATATTTCGTGCTTGGTACTCGAATAGGGATCTGAACCAAGACACGAATGGTATCCGCGCTTATTGACAAGTGGTATGATGTGATTTGCGGCCAAGTTCTCTATTTCTCGACGGCAACGGAGAAGAGAATCAACCTGGCTGAAGTACATATTGCGAGCCCCAGCCAGGCTATGGAGTGGTAAACGGAAATGGGCACACCCAGAGTCCCGAGAGGATCCAAAACCTCGTTGAAAATGGATCCAGATCCCGACCCTCTATAGTTGGCGGGTATCTATAAGGTCTCATGCGCGGGATACGAAGAAAGATTAGGAAAGGAAAAAAAAAAAAAAAGAAAGAAAGAAAGAGCGGGCAGGGAATGGAGGTACTTTGATACCTAGCTTGCAACATATCTGGGTACCCCGGAGAGTTGCATCGGTCTCGGATGATGGACCGGCAACGCTACAGTCGAGCTGTGGCGATGTCGCGACAGCATGAGTAAAACAGTGACTGGTTCAAACTTCGATGGGACAGTCGCTTCCACGGCGACGGGTACCTTAGTCTTGCCGTATCATTTTCCCGTCTCTTAGCATCTTGGCTGATATTCAAGCAAGCATGTGCCGCAGACTGCTCTCCGTAGGGCAATTTAGCCTCAATTGGCCTATAGAATTGCGATTCCATTCCTTTGTCCATCGATAGATGAGGTGGCCAGGGTAGCAGGGGCCCTAGGCCCTTTCGTCCGGTTGTATACTGGCACAGGAAGGTTATCTCGAAAGGGAACTTTCAGTCTCTGTTCCCACTCCGATACTGTTTAGATTCTTATCTCGCTTTTTCTCCATTTGATTTCACTGCTTGGTGCAGTCATTGGTCTTTGAACCCCTACCGCCTACCTCCTGGTTGGTCGCCAACATAGTCAGCCGTTGGATTTCTTGCACAGTCATAGCTGTGACCATGTAGTGCCGAGACGATCCAAATAATCGATCAAGCTGTATTCTCCCTTGTCATGTAACTGCAAAGTGGGCGTCCCAATGCCGTCGTCAAGTCATGGTCCGGTCCTTTGCATTCAAAGTACCTTGGGGAACACGGACAGCTCCCGAAACTGTGCCGCGACCGAGAGCCACTCCCGGTATGCTGCTACATGATGCCTCGCTTCGCCAGGCTTGGCTGGTTGCCCAATCCTTTATGGTACCTGATATTGATCCATGTTGGCCATTCACTTGGTTCGCTTGAGGCTTCGGTTAAGGTGTCTTTGTATTACCAATTCGACATTTATCCGTTTACTGTTTCTGCGCAAACGGCTGTCCTTTAACAGACGCTACTCAGGCATGGATTCCATAGAGGCAGGCAACCTCCCGTACCACATTAGCCAGTTCCTTTACAGTTTCCTTGTCCCGCGGTAGCGTGTGGCCCTTGGCGTGATCGAAGAGATAGGCAGTAGCGGGATCGCACACATTGTAAAGGGCCAAAGATCCATGGACATAAGGGTCCAAGGAGCCGACTAGAGTGCAGACGCTGTCAGCCACGTATTTATGGATGGCATTCTGGTAGGCACTTTTACTCACTAATATGACATGTAGGGATTTCAATCACGACGTCGGATTCGTCGCTCAGAATCATGTGGTGGGTGTCAGGGTCGACGGGGGGCCAGCCAGCGAAAAAGATGGCGTACTTGAACATGGGCTTGATGCCCTTCTTCTTGAAGCGCCTCTGCTCGTGAAGCAGAAGCGTGGCAGCAACAGTGGCGCCTTCCGAATAGCCAATGATGGCATCAAATGGGCCGCGCTCATCCATGATTTTAATCAGATGTTTGAGTGCATTGTCGGTACTGCGATGTGAGGTGGCGACGCCCTCGCTCATCAGCTCTCGCATGGTGTCCTCGGGACTCTCACAGTGGGGAAAGTCCCTGATTCTGGCCAGGACGTCGTCTTGGGTCTTTTCCACATCCCGGTCGGGCTCGATAAAGCGGTAATAGGGCGGCTTTCCAAAGTACGCCTCGAAGCCCTCGGGCGGCACGGCTTTGCAGGGGCCGTGGATGAAGTGGAAGGTAGCCGTTCCATCTTCAGTCAACTCCTTGACGATAGGTGCTAGGTTGAGGTGTTGTTAGACTGGATATCTTGTATAGAAGGCTTCTCTCTATTTGACGCCCTTCTTACCTAGCTGAACCTGGAACTTCTGACATGGATTATGTCCGGTCAGCAAGGCGGTCCATCAAAGAAAGCGTGCCTTGTACTTACATCGGAGCTGCCATAGGCTCCCGGAAGACAGAGAAACCGCATTGCGACAAGTAGGTGGCTTTCTTCTCGTCGCAATGAGCATAGAGATCGATCACGCAGATCAAAAGACTATAAAAGGCCCTGGGATGGAGAGGGGGGAGGCGTCAAGGTGAGGGGGCATCAGATGGACCACACTACCTGGGTCTCGGTCTGGACCAAGACGTGTACATATGATAGGAACCAGGACATATGACATATATCTACGTGGTCAGAGTATGTCCCGTCCTCATGTATGATCTCATGGGCATCCCCAGCTAGGCGCCATAGTAGAGGAAGTATGATAGATGGCCGTTGTGGTTGAGCACCCAGGAAATATCCGGCAGCAAGTTCCGATGGCCTTGACCTTTTGACCGACTAGGGTTCCAGATTCTAGAGCCGGCGGGGACATGAAAGCCGCATCGCCGCGATGTGGGTGGACGGCTGGAAGGATGTTGTGATATGCCGTGGTTAATCAGGATGATATTATCGGGCATCGGGTGAAAAATTGCCCTTAGGTTGGGGGTTGCCTTGAGAGATTGATTGAGCTTGATGAAACTTCATTAGGGGGGCGGGGGGAAAGCTTTTTGGCGAGAGCTGCAGATAGATGATTGTTTAACAGAAGGTGATGAGGTCTTGTTGGTTGGATGGATAGAAACCGTGTTAGTGATAACTTAAATTGGTTTGGTTGATTATTGCTCAGAGCCGGGGGGGTTGTTTGGGAATGGGGGAGAGCTGTACCTACACCTAGCGGGTCAGTACCGGGATAAGATCGATTAGAGGTATCGACTACCTTGACTCGAGCCTGACTCTTAGCATTTATGCGCGGCAAGTGCCGTGTCTGCTTTTCGTTTCAGGTACCGTGAACCCAATCAATGCCGTGACAAGTACCTACCATCGACCGATCAAGCCACCAATCACAGGGCGCGGTTAAACATTACTATCGATAAGAGGCTTCATCAACCCGACGACATCGATGCCTTCCGCTTCCACTCAGTCATCCTGCCCGGGCAAAGACAACTAACCAACTATCTTCACTCACTCGTCACTTCCGTGTCTGTCAACATCCAGCACCCGGACATCGACCATGGCTTGTTCCTTCCCATAGAGGCTGTGAACACCACCTCACCTTCCATTCGTCCTTTAAGCCGCGCCTGGTAAGTAATGTGACTTGACCAGGTCTACTAAGTGTACTTCGTTACTGTACTACAGTCCGCATATTGCCTTCCTCGGGCGCAGGAAATCGAGAGGGAGGGGAAAAAAAAAGAAAAAAAAGAGAAAAAAAAAGTCGCATTGATATCATGGATTGCTGTGGCATCATATGCCAAGTTGCTGCCGCCCTCCAAGATGCCATGTTACTCCCACCCCACCGTCCCTCCGCTGCCTACCCTGCCGGCCTCATCGATCCAACCTCTCGCCAGACAAATCACCTTGACTACCTTGCCTGTGATGATCTGTCATTCCACACACTCTCACACGGACGACACACTGCGAGATTAGCCGCCACACACGGGCCTGGGATGGTCATCTTGCCGGCGCTGGAGTCTGGACGATGTGGGATGGAGATGCAAATGCACTTTGACTTTGATCAAGTGAACCGCAAGCTGGATCGGCTTTCGTCTCCCTGGCACCCAGCCTGGTCTGTTCAAAGCTCCCTTCGCCCATGGCCGTCCTATCGCAGCTCCCCCCGCAGCAGCCTGCTTCTCCGGAGACTTCAGGTTTGGGACTCGGTCGACAGCCTCCGTTCTTCTCCCCAGGAGGGTCACCGGGGAATTAGTCTAGTCTCGCATATTGACTTCCTGCCAAATCGGGCCTGTGGTCCATAACCAACTTCGCACCACCCGCGTCCTTGCCATCCACGTTCATCCTGTATGCTGCAGTCTCTCCAGCTGCCGTCAGATAAGAGTCCAATTCATCCGCTCTGTTGTCTTGCTCACTTGTGGCCATCGTATTGCCCTCCTGCAAGCACATCTCAACAGACAAGCTTCTGCCCTCCTCAGACAACCGAAAGTCCTGACAAAGAAACAAGCCAACCCGACTTCCTTGACCTCCAATGGCGCCCATTGCTGTGACGCCGGATAGCTCAACCGCCAGTCCTTCTGGCGACAGCTGGAACAGTTACTTTCACGTGCGTAACGGTGACAGCCATAACATCATCAGCAACAACGGCCATGATCATGGCGAATACGCCCTCTCGGCAGCCGTAGGGAATGACCATGGCAGCTGGACTGCCGAACCTGGGATCGGCTTGAGTTCCCCTCTCCCTCCCCCCGGCCATGTTCACGATATGCCCATAGCCATTGTTGGGATGGCCTGTCGGATGCCTGGCAATGTCTCTACTCCGGCCGAATTCTGGGAGCTCTGCACTAGGGCCCGGTCTGGCTGGTCCGAAACTCCTAAGCAGAGATTCAACAGTGCCCGCTTCCATCATCCCAACCAGGGCAAAGGCGGCACTCTGAATCCCGTCGGCGGCAACTTCTTGAATGTTGACCCGGCTGCCTTTGATGCTCCATTCTTTGGTTTGACTGAAAAGGAGGCCATTTCCATGGATCCCCAGCAGCGTCTTCTTCTCGAATGCACCTTTGAAGCCCTCGAAAATGCTGGCATACCAAAGCATACCATTGCCGGAAAGGACGTTGGCGTTTTTGTCGGCGGTTCCTTTCCCGAGTACGAATCTCATCTCTTCAGAGACCCAGATACCATACCTATGCACCAGGCAACCGGTAAGTCTCTTTAGTTCCCTCCATCGAAACTACACCTGGTAGTGACGTCAACGACCTTGCAAGGCTGACACTCTGCTTTGTACATTGGCTTGAAAAGGTTGTGCATATGCCATGCAGTCCAACCGCATATCGCACTTCTTCGACCTACGAGGCCCCAGTTTCACGGCCGATACAGCATGCTCCTCTAGCATGGTAGCCATACACCTGGCTTGCCAGAGCTTGCGAACCGGTGAATCTAGCGCCGCTTTGGTCGGCGGCTGTCACCTCAACATGCTTCCCGAGTTCTGGATCTCCTTTTCGACTTGCAGGTGAGTCTAATACAACCAGCAAGGCGTCCCCTGCTATCGTAGTGTCGCCTTATCGGTTGCATCTGATCGTTCCAATGTTCTGACCATCACGGTCACAGACTGCTCTCGGATGCCGGCCGTTCATTTTCTTTTGACAATCGAGGCACGGGGTTTGGCCGTGGAGAGGGCTGTGGCATGATTGTCCTGAAGCCACTGGACCAAGCCATAAAGGACAAGGATCCCATCAGGGCAGTCATTGCCGCAACTGGTCTCAACCAAGATGGCAAGACGCCCGGCATCACTGTGCCACATGGGCCAGCGCAAGGTCAGTCAGCACCCAGAGCCACGATAATTGATCTGACTTGGATGAGAAACTGACCCCCCATTATCAATCTGAAGAGGACCTCATACGCAAAGTATATGGCAGGGCTGGCCTCGACCCGAATTTGTGCGGCTTCGTCGAGGCCCATGGAACTGGCACTAGGGTTGGTGATCCCATCGAAGCCACTGCCATTCACAATGTTTTGGGTCAAGAAAGAAGCCCACGCAACCCTCTATGGATCGGCTCTGTGAAATCCAACATTGGCCATCTGGAAGGGGCCTCCGGTATGTCATTACTACGCTACCCTTAAACATTAGCTGCCGTATTCAATACTAATTTGTTCCTGCTTCTCCGTCTCCAGGTATTGCCGGTGTCATTAAAGCAGCCCTTATGCTTGAGCGTGGCTTCATCCTTCCAAACCATGATTTCAAGCAGCCAAACCCGAGGATCCCCTGGAAAGAATGGAATTTAGAGATCCCGGTGACCCAAAGGCCGTGGCCGCGCGGCAAAAAGTACATCAGTGTCAATAATTTTGGTTTTGGTGGCACAAATGGCCATGTTGTACTGACAGCCGCACCATTCCTGCGTTCCAGAACTTCGGGGTCCTCCCATGATGACACCCTCATGGCTTCGGATAAGTCAGGGCTGGGCCGCAAGCTTTACGTCGCCACGGCTCATGACAAGGCCGGCCTTTCGCAACAGATGAAGAATATCGTGGTCTACCTTGAGCAGAGGCCCGAGATCTTCCAAGTAGATCTAACCAGCAACCTGGCTTACACGCTTGGGCAGCGGCGGTCCCTCCTGCAATGGAGAGCTGCCATTCCCGCTATCAACTCATTTGAGTTAATCGAAGCTATCAATGGAGAAAAGGCGATAACCGGTAAAGAAACCGAGCCTCTTAGACTTGGTTTTATTTTTACCGGTCAGGGTGCTCAATGGTATGCCATGGGTCGGGAATTGTACGAGCAATATCCAACGTTCAGTGCGAGTATTTTGCAGGCCGATGCCTGTTTAATCGCTCTTGGAGCGGAATGGTCACTTCTTGGTAAGCATGGGTCGCCAACACAAGGTCCCAAAAAGACATATGGCAGGATATCACTAACACAATCAATACTCTGGCAGAGGAACTCGGAAAAGATGCCAAAACCAGCAGGATCAGTGAGGCACACATTAGCCAACCATCATGTACTTCGGTACAACTAGCACTTGTTAACTTGCTACGAGGCTGGGGCCTGCGGCCAACTGCTGTTGCAGGCCACTCGAGTGGTGAGATCGCTGCTGCATATGCTGCGGGCATCATTGACTTTGAATCTGCCATGGCAATTGCCTATCATCGAGGTAGACTGATTCCTATCCTCAAAACGAAGTACCCTGAGCTTCAGGGTCGCATGATGGCGGTTGGAGGAAGTAAGAAGGAATTCACAACCCTTATCGAAGGACTACAAGCGAAGGAAGTCCGGATTGCTTGCTACAACAGTCCTTCCAGTCTAACTATTTCCGGCGATGAACCTGCCTTGGCCGAATTGGAGAGGATTTGCGAGAAGAGGCAGCTGTTCAACAGGCGTCTGGTCGTCGATGTCGCTTACCATTCCCACCACATGAACTTGGTCGCCAAGGATTACCGTGCTTCCATCGCCAACCTTCAGCCGCCAGCTCGAACTGACGTGCAGTTTCACTCTTCTCTGTATGGCCATCCTGTTGACAGTACCAATTTGCAGCCTAACTACTGGGTTGACAACTTGACTTGTCCTGTACGTTTCAGTGAGGCGTTGCAGAGCATGCTTGCGCCGGTCGGCGAGCATAAGCACGGGGTCAACATGCTTGTCGAGCTCGGCCCCCATTCCGGGCTTCAAGGACCTATCAAGCAGGTACTCAAAGAGGTCGGTGGAAGTGCACCAAAAATTCCATATGCTTCTGTTCTTGTTAGAAAACGAAACGCCGTCGAGACCGCTCTGGAACTTGCTGCACAGTTGTTCACCAGAGGGGCAAACCTTGATTTTGGTGCCGTCAATTTCCCAAAGACAACCAAACCACCAACGCTGCTGACAGATTTACCACAGTATCCCTGGAACCATTCAACCAGGTATTGGCAAGAATCTCGTATGACAGATATGCATAAGAACGCGGTTGGTTCAAGGAGCGACATTATCGGTACCTTGGCCAGCTACTCGAGCGATTTAGAGCCCACATGGCGCAACATCGTTCGCCTGGACGACCTACCCTGGCTGCGCCATCACAAAATTCAATCCTTGATCATATATCCCATATCCGCATTTCTTGCGATGGCTATGGAGGCCGCCTTCCAGAGGGCGAAAAGCAGACACTGCTCATTCGATAGGTTTCAGATGAGAGATATTGCCATAAAAAAGCCCCTAGCGATACCAGACAACGACATCGAGGTTACAATCAGTCTCCGTCCGCACCAGGAGGGTATCTTTGTTTCATCCGAGACGTGGGATGAGTTCAGGGTTTGCTCATGGTCTTCTGGCCAAGGTTGGACAGAACATTGCGTCGGTTTGATCGCGACGGTGAAAATCACAGACAATGATGTGGTACAGGGCCCACAGACTGATGATGGCTTTGAAGACCACCTACATTCTGTCGCCCCCACCATCGACAACGCACAATGGGCCTCGATCGATCCCCAGCATATGTACGAGACCCTCAACAAGCTTGGGGTTGTGTACGGGCCTACCTTTCAAGGTCTCGACAATATCAACGTGTGCGATACACAGTCAACAGGAGATCTTGTTGCTCCGGATGTCGCCAAAGAAATGCCGGGTGGGTACCTGACCGAAGCCGTGATACAGCCCGCATTTCTCGAGTCGCTCATTGGCATGTACTGGCCGGTACTTGGGGCCGGAAGCCGGCAAGTTGACACAATTTACCTACCGTCCGCGATTGAGTACGTGACCATATCTCGAAGGATAACCCAGCTGGCAAACGAGCCAGGAAATACGCTGCGCGCCATTTGCAAGGGCGAGGTCTATCCTGGCATTCATCGGCCGTTCAAGGTTCACATGGTTGCAGCCCCCGCGGGTTCTCTGGAGAACATAATCGCAATCGATGGCTTGACAGTCTCTCCTGTGCTGAACGATGATACTCGAGAGAAAAACAACACTCCCCGTGACCTCTGCTACAAACTTGAATGGGAACACATTTTGGAGCCTGAACATATGAGAAACCAGCTCCCTGTCGGTGCCCAAATTGTGATCATTCACGAGGATTCAAACTTTCAGTTGCTTGTCGCTCTGAGGTTGGCGAACGCACTTGAGCAAGCCACGGGGAGATTACCTGAAGTCGGTAAGCTTGACACAGTTGATGCAAAAGGAAAGACTTGCATCTTCCTAAATGAGTTGCTTCGTCCTCTCCTGGCCACCCTTTCGCCATCGCAGTTCTCTAGCTTACAAAAGCTTTTGACCGGGGTTGAAGCCATTCTGTGGGTAGTCAAGGGAGCTTACGACAAGTGCACCGAACCGGAAGCATATATGGTTACCGGTCTGAGCAGGTCCATCCGTTCGGAAACTGCACTTCGGTTTGCTACACTGGATCTCGATGCGGCCTCTCCCCTCTCGGAAGCCAAGGCCGCAGAGATGGTTTTTTGCGTCTTCAAGATGGCTTTTGGGTCTACTTCTTCGTCGATGAGTGAACTGGAGTTCATGGAGAGGAAAGGATCGCTTTTCACTCCGCGTATCACTCATGACAGAGAAACTGACCAAGAAGTGCAAACCTTGACAAATCCAAGAGCCTTAGAGCCAACCGCTTTTGGTGACAACGGCCGACTTCTGAGGCTAGAGATATCTGCGCCCGGTGCTTTACATACACTTCACTTCGTCGACGATCACTCACTGGAAGTGCCACTAGCAATTGATCAACTTGAGATTGAGGTTAAGGCTGTCGGCTTGAGTTTCCGGGACGCCATGGCTGCAAAGGGCCAAATTCCCATCACCATGTCGGGTGCTGAAGCAAGCGGGATTGTCGTCGCTGTTGGGAGCAGTATCTCCGCTTTCAAGGTTGGCGATCGCGTTGCAGCGCTCACGCAAGGCGCTTTTGCGACACGAACGAGGGCAACTGCAAGCTTAGCAATCAAGGTCCCAGGACACATCTCCTTTGAAGCAGCTGCCACATTGCCCCTTGGATACTGCGTTGCATACTACAGCCTGGTTGATGTCGGGCGCTTGGCTGAGGGAGAAACAGTTCTCATTCACCAAGCAGCAGGGGCCGTCGGTCAAGCAGCCATTTGCCTCGCTCAGATGATTGGAGCTGAGATTTTCGCAACGGTTGGGAGCGCTGAGAAGAAGGAGCTGCTCATCAATGAGTTCGGTCTTCCTTCCGATCATGTCTTGTACAGTCGCGACACTAGCTTTGGGCCTACTATTCGCCGTGCTACATATGGCAAGGGGGTAGATGTTATCCTCAATTCGCTGGTTGGCGATGGTCTACGGGAATCCTGGGAATCTCTCGGCAAGTTTGGACGGCTCGTGGATATAGGCAAGCGGGACGCTGCCTCAAAGTCTCGAATCGAAGTATCCGCTGCCAAGAGAAACGCTAGCTTTGTTTCTGTTGACATCTTTGCTCTGTTGGCCGAACGGCCAAAGGTTCTCAAACGCGTGTTTGCCGATGTTGCCCGACTTCTCAGATATGGAAAGGTTCGGTCGGCGAGCCCGCTATCTGTCTTTCCAGTTTCGGATATTGAGGGTGCATTGAAGATGCAACAAAGCGGCTCTACTATGGGCAAGGCAGTGGTGGCTCTAAGTGGGTCTGATTTTGTCAAGGTAAGTCCTTCAGGGCCACACTGCACCTCCTTTCTATCACGTCAGTGCTGACTCTAGGTCACAGGCCCCGCCATCACGTCGGTTAAAGGACCTCCTTCATGCCGATGCAACATATATCTTGGTTGGCGGCACCGGTGGTCTCGGAAGGAGTATTGCGCGATGGATGGCAGGAAAGGGGGCGCAAAACATCGTTCTTGTTTCGAGAAGCGCTTCCGTTACCGGCAAGGTCAAGGAACTTGCCGAAGACCTCTCTATGCTGGGAGTGAGCGTTCATGTCCGCCGCTGCAATGTGGTCAACGAGACTGAAGTAGACGAGCTCATTCGAACTGGGCTGCAGGGGCTACCCCCTATTAGAGGTATTGTGCTCGGCACGATGGTATTACACGTAAGTCCAGTGAACGCTTCGCTTAGCATGCAGCTGATTATGGTTACAGCTAACGTTTCTCTGTAGGACGTTCTCTTCGAGAAAATGACATGGACTGACTATACCGAAGTCATCAAGGGTAAAGTTCAAGGTGGTTGGAACTTTCACCGTGCATTGTTGACCTCGCCACTTGACTTCTTCGTGGCCATTTCTTCCGCAGCTGGTGCCGTGGGGAACCGTGGGCAAGCGGCATATAGTGCCGCAAACTGCTTTCTGAATTCTTTGGTTCAGTACCGGCTTGCCCATGGTCTTCCCGCGTCATCTCTTGACCTCACCGCTGTTTCCGACTCCGGCTATCTGGCTGAAGACCCGGAAAAGGCTGCTGAGGTAGCCCGGAATCTTGGTAGCGATACGATATGCGAGGCAGAAGTCCTCGCCCTGTTGCATGCCGCCATTACTGGAAAGCTCACGTTGGCCTGCAACAATCATACGATTACCGGCATGCGTATGACCTCGACAATGCGACCGTTCTGGACCGATGATGCAAAATTCAAGGCCATGCGCATGGCAGCAGAGGATGAGGCTGCAAGGAATGCATCATTGAACATGGTTGTGTCGTTCAGTGCAACTTTGAAGAATGCCAAATCACTCACCGAGGCCGAAGACGTCGTCTGCAAAGGACTGGTAGAGAAGATTTCATCTGTGTTAATGCTTGATGCGGAGGACGTGGATATCACACGATCTCTCTCACACTTTCCCCTTGATTCTTTGGTTGCTATCGAGATTCGCAACTTCATTACCCGTGACTTTGAAGCGAATCTTCAGGTGCTGGAGCTTCTATCAAGCGGGTCGATTCAAACATTGGCAAAGGCGGTATGTGCAAAGTCTAAGATCGTCTCATTCCAAGGATAGGGACGTGCTGGATATCACCATGTCATCTTCGTCTCTCCCTTAGTTTCTCTTTTAGTGCGTGTATACTGTAAGTGAAAGCAAACAGCGACGGGAGTAGCTCAGGGACACAATATTGTTCTATCAATGAATCAATATATATTTCAAGAAAAGAACCCGTGGGTCCAACTAAACCTGTCTTTTGTAAGAAACATATTATACGCTTAGAATTAACTATAATAGCAAGTCTCTACACAGCGTCGAGCTTGTATAAGAAGAGACTCATAAGGAAAGATAGTTAGTATAGGAGAAAAGAATATAAATATAATATTATATTGTAGATTATTGAATTAGTATTAATGTATTATATAAGGTTTATTCTCTACTAATATTTGCTAAAGAATGTTATATTTTTAGAAAATAAATTTGTGATAATCAACTTTTAGTCTCAAATTGAATAAAAAAAAAGCTGCTCGAGGCGGGACTTGAACCCGCGACCTTTGCATAACAAGTATCCTGAAACACAAGTATAAGAGCAACACGCTAACCACTGCGTCACCCGAGCTCGAAAGTTGCTTTATAACAGTCAATTTATGATTTATATTATTCTCTTACTAAGTGGAGAAAACTATTATACTATTAACCTATTTATACACTTATATATAAAGTAATTAAACTGTAACTAAGATTAATATAATAATAAATAGAGACTATTAATATAAAAAAACTTCTATTGATATAAAGATAAAACTCTATTTTTATACAGGGATCTACTTTTACTCTCCTAGCTATAACTTAATTAGACTTTAATATAAAGGGTTGCGAGTAGTATTTGATTACTCTTCGATTTATTACGGATTTGTAGAAATAAATTTGAATGTTATAATTCTAAATATAACTTAAATCTTACTTTTTAGATTTTTATACTAAAAACTTCTTTTATTATTATTAATAATTTACTTTCTTTTTTCTAAATTTCTTTAAGCTACAAAGCACCTACAACTCTTATAAAAGCTATAGTCAATAGAGGGAACGATGAAAAAATATAATATACTTTACTACCTTCTATTAAGGTTTTCAAAATATAAAAAGATATAGTTAAGTTTTATTTTTTATCCCCCGTACGAATACAGTTTCTACAAGGGTATAGGATAGGGAATTTAAAGGCAAGGCTAAGTATTATAGGCAAAGGGTAGATGGTAGATATAAATATGTATAATTGTATAAAGGAGAAAGGAAGAGAAGTGTAGCCGAGTGCCCGGAAGACTAGCCTTATAAGGACGGCCGTTGGCGGGTTTATAAACCCGCGGTAGGTAGCGCTCTCTAATTAATCAACTACCGATAATACGCTAGTAAAAATTATAATAATAAAGGTTTAAGAAGCTACTATACGCTAGTATTAAATATAAGATATATAGGCTAACTTTATGATACTTCCCTACTATCACGGGGCATAAGGGCACCGTTGGGGGTAAGGTAGGATATACATTGTTGTACGAGGGAGGAGAAGGGAAAGTGTGTGTAGAGGACTAGCTATATAGGCGAGAGCCTAGATTGGGCCAGTCCGTACGCGTATACATACGTGGGATTGTACATAACTAGAGCCGTTAATAGTTCTAGAATAAAGGCGTGTAGTATAACTATATTATAGGCTAGCTCTATAATATTATCCCTCCTCAAAAGAAGTTTGTAGAATTGAAAAATATATATATATATATAATAATAGATCCTTATTTAAAATAATTGTAATCTACTAATTGTATGAGGGGCATCTTCCCGGACTATATATCTATTAACTATTATTTAATTTTATTAAATATTGAATATAGTTATCCTCTACGTCCTTATTAACTGTTATATTAATAGCTTTGTTATTACCATATTTGGGAGTAGCTTTATATTAGTTATAGAGGCTATTTCTTATGAGAAGTACTTAGAGCGGCGATACAGGGGTTCCGGTATAGGAGTAGCCGGGGGTTCTAGAAGGCTAGGGGCAATTAGGGAATCGGAAGCGAAGCGCTGGAGGACTTTTTAAACTCCCGGCGGTATTAACTTATTTAGGTTTTCGCAATAGAACTATTGGAAATAGTATTCGTAATTAATAATATTAGTAATAGGTTCCTAAGTAGGATTCCTAATCTTCTACTTAATATAGTAGTACTAATGAGTATTATTGCCTATTTAAATGTAATTAATAAACTTTTCAAAAGTCTATTCCTTATATTTAGGTCCTTCAAAAAACGACGCCGAAACCGGAAACGCTGATTTCTAGTCGAGGAGTGCTCTAAAACAAAAACTAATAACGGAAATCGACTTAGGAGGATTATTTACATCCCTTACGATATCCTACGACGAATGTAGCGATAGTATTATATTATCGTTACTAATAACTATAAATAACGGTACTCGTAGGCTCGAAAATAGTATCTATAACCCGTTCGTAAAAATTTCTATATGTAACGACCCCGAAGTTATATTTATTGTAAAAACTTCGGACAAAACGGAGGAAAATAATAAAATATTAAAAAAGTTCATTATTAAAACGAATAAATTTATAGACTATAAGATTATTTCGACCGAGGACCGACATTAAATTTAAAAATTATTTTTCGAATTCGCGCAGGCTCGTATCGGAAAAAGTAGGTCTACGCGACCCAAGGCTAATAAGGTTAGAACTAATTAATTCATTATTAAAAAGGATTTTAATAATTTAAAGAAAGATATTTTAAAGGAAATTAAGAAAGGTACCTAAAAGGTATCGAAATAATAGGCCAATATTATAACAAAAGCTATCCTAAATAAAATTAGTATTACCTTCTAATAATTATCTACTACTATTACTAAAACATTTATCCCTTCTAATTTTAAATAGTAATTTACTATTAAAGGAATAACTATTACCGCCGAATTTATAAATTATTTGAACGAAAATACAAAGACGGCTGTAGCGATAATTCTAGGTCGGAAGAAATTAAGTTTAATAATTAAAATAGCTATTAAAATATTAATATTTAAAGACTATAAAATTATTTCTAATAAATTTGTATATAATTAATATTAATAAAACTATATATAAATTACGGAAATCTTTAGTAAGGAGGCCTTTATTACTATAAATATTATAAATATATTAGTCCAGAGTGTACCCTAAAGTAATATTAATAATTATATTATATTAAAAAGTATTAATAAACGTAGCGAAGGATAGAAATAAGGAGGTAACTATTATAAAAATCCGGCTTTAGAAACGAAGGGACGGAGAGAATGAAGGCTTACTCCTAATAGAAGTTACTATTTTGAAGGCGGCGAATTTCCTTCAAAATAACCTCTTCCTTTAGAACGGCGATATATACCCTTATAAACTATTTTAAACTTCGAATAACGTCTAATAGTACTTTGAATATTAAAGAATTAAATATACAATAGAATTCTATTACTAAGAAGATATTTACGTTCGTTATAGCGAAATTAAATATAAACGAGACTATTTTAATAAAATAAATTATACTTCGAATAAAAATGAATTACTAATTTATTATAAATTATATAGGAAGAAGGGATACTTTATTTATAATTATAAAGAAAACCCCCTTTTCGGGAAAGTTATTACGAAGATATTTATTATATACGCTAAGAGGCCGCGGGTATTCGCCCCCCTCTATAAAAACCCGGCTAAAAAAATATTAGAGCCGGTAATAAAGACTATAAATAAGGGTAACCTACCGGACGCCCTTCCTAATTCCCGTACTATTTTACTCTAAAGAAATAAATTGGAGGAAGTGTAAAAAAAAGGCGGCCAAAAAAAATTATTAGCCCAACCCTCTAACTAAAACCCCTAGCCTAATAAGGTTTAATAAACGTATACCATCTATACTCCTAAAATATAGGGAATTAAACGTATAATAGTAATAGTATTTATATAATTATAATTCACCTAAAGGGAGTAATACCCCTATCCTCCGCTAAAGGATTTATAAGAACCTTATTTTAAAGTAACTAATAATCTAATTAAAAATACTTTATTAAAACGTGGGGAAATTATATAAAAGAGAGAAATCTTTATTCGAATAAAAAGAAACTTATAATATTATAATAATTTAGGAGCTAGGTGAAAATTTAAATAAAAATATTTATCGTCCTAGGGGCGGGAAGTATTTTGGAATCGATTATATAAAGTAGGGAAAAGCGGTAACATATATAAATAAGAAATAGAATTTAAAGGACTTTAACTTCTAGGTTGGAAGGAATTAAATTATAATAACGTTTGAAAATTCAAAGGAACCTACAACCGTCTATTCTGTTTATTTACATATTTTAATATAAAGAATATTAAAATATTAATAAGGGTCCCTACTCTTTAAATTCTTTATAACCGGGCCCTTAGTAGGATATTAAATTATTACTATTGGGGACTTTATTTTTTACTATTCTAATTAGGATTTAGAGAATAAGATTAGTTTAAGGGCTATATACCTCTTTATATAGGTATAATGCTAAAGGGTTGGTCTATTTACCCTTTATAGTAAATTAATAAAATTTAATAATATAATACGGAGAGAGAAATATAGAATAATCAATTATATATACTTATTACCCGGGGTTAAAGCCGAATATTAGGGAGTGTAATAGTACGAATAAACTAATTCAAATTATTATCCTTAGGAAATTTAAATCCAAATAGGAAGAAAGAATAGGAAGGTAAACGCAAAAGGAGGTTATAATTAGAATTTTATAAATATAATAAAAGTAAAGGAGGCAATAGAGAGATAGATTTCGGTCCTAAGAAAAATTTAATAAAATAGAAGATTTCGAGTTAGGTTTTTATAGGCTCGACGGAGGATTTACTAATATTATAAAAGAATTCGTCCTATATTAGAAGAAAGGTTAGGGAAAGAGAGCGAATTAATTAACGTTAGAATATAAAATAACTATAAAGGAAGCGTAGCGAAAATACTAAATATAATTTGAATACTAAATACTATCGAATTAAAAAGAATTCGTTATAATAATAATAAAAAAGAAGAAGATAATTTCGAAAGTATAGTAGGTTATATAGTATAAAGGTATTATCGAGGTTTTAAAGAATATAAATTAATTCTAGCCTTTAATAAAATAGGCCTAGACCCGAAATTATCGTCCAATAAATCTATTTAAACTACTAACTTTCCGAACTAGTAAGGGGGTAATAAAAATCGAAAATTATAGTAGTAAAATTAAAAGCTTTACTAATTACTTCTTCCTAAAAATAAATATTCCAATAAAACATTTATTAAATAAGACTAAATTAATGAGTAGTATCAACCTAATAGTTAATAGTAAACTAATTACTAAGAAGGACGTTTAAAACGTTCTTTCCCAAATAGTACTTAATAAAACCCCGGGCGTTAATTAATATTTGAATAGAATTTTTAAAATTATATAAATGATTATTTTAGTAAGTAATAGTATATTTAGTAATTATTAGCCTTTAATTCGGATACTTTCTATAATAGTTTAAGGATATAAAAATAATTATCTTTAAAAAGTTAAAAAAAAGTATTACCTAATAAAAGCTAGTAGGTGTATAGAAAGTTATTTTACTATTTAATAATATTAGAAAAATCGTTAAAGCCCTTATAATTAAAAGAGTTATATAAATAATTAAAGAATTCAACCTTTTACTAGACGATTAAATAAGTAATTAAATTAATTATTTGATAAAATTTATAATCCGGGTAATTATTAATATAATTTATATAGCCTAAAAACTTAGAGCTATAATATCCTTTATATTCCTCGATTTGAAGGGTATATTTAATAGGGTTAATTATACGTAGCTTCTATATATTTTGCATGAAATGTAACTCCCAATATAAATTATTAAATAGGTAGCGAACTTTATTATAAATAGGAGAGGTACTCTCTCCTTTAATAATAAAACGTTTCGCCCCTATACTATTATAGTAAATGTACTTTAAAGCCCCCCCTCTTACCTATCCTTTTTATTCTCTTTATTATTCGATTATATTAGAAGTTAGTAATAATCCCAAATATAATTATAGTTAGTTTTATAAATAATATTGATATTATTATAATAGTTTGTATTACCGAAGAGAATTGCCGGACTTTATAAATAGTATAGGAGATATATTTAAAATAAATTGGGGTGAAAAGTATAGAATTCGAAGTAAATAAAACGGAATTAATATATTTTATACAGATGAGGGTACCAAGGACGGAAACTCTGCAATTTAAGGATATAGTACTTTAATTTATAGAATTAATAAAATTCCTAAGGGTTTAACTAGACTATAAATTCAATTTCCGGGCTTATACGGAAGTTGTAAAGTAAAAAAATAAAAATTTAAACGAATATACTTATAAAATTGGCGTTTACTCTGGGGGCACCCGGGCCGTCCTACGGGGGCACCCAACCTTATTGGGGCACCCACGCGGGTTAGGGTTTAACGTGTAGATTGATTCTTTCAACTATTTAGTACAGCTAGACACCAATCGTACAGCCGCCTTTCTATTACAAACATGCCAAACTAAACCAGCTGGTGGAACCTCCATTTCCACATCTAAGTACAACCCTCCCCCCACCCCCCCTAGCTAGCATTTGGTAATTTTGAGCATACCTTATAGACTTCTATAACTATAAAGCCAGAACAGGCCAAAATGGTCTATACGTACCTACGTAAATATCAATTGGATTCATCACTTATTTTCTTTTATACAAACATTTCTACGTGACATCACTGTCATTTTTGGTAGTGCATGTAACGCTATGGAAATTACTGTGTAATTGATATCTTACTTCGGAATTACATACTAAGGATTGAAATATGGGTGCCCCAAAAAGGTTAGATGCCCCCGTAAGACGACCCGGGTGCCCCCAGAGTAAATGCCATAAAATTAGTAGTAAAAACCTAGGGTTACTCCTTTATTCGAATAAGGGAAATATATACTAAATATATTTGTAATATTATTATATATAAAGCTTTAATGTTTTATTAATTAACCGAAACCTATAGGAAATTACAAGAGCTTATAAATAGGCTAGCGAAATACTAAATTAAATATTTAAGAATTATTACTAAGGCGTATAAAGTTATACTAATATAAAATTTAGAAATAGAAACCTTTTATCTACTGTTCGACTTCTATCTTAATAAAAGAGTCCGGGCCTTTAAAGAAAGGTTCGTCGGTATAGATTAAGTAAGGTTTATTTAAAGAATAGTAATTTAAATAGCTAATTATAATCAGATATAATAAATTAGAAGTTATTTACCTATTAATAAACTAAAGAATAGTATAATTAAAATTAAATCGGCTAGAATATATATACTAACGGAAAAGCTATTAGTAATTGTGGCCCGTCCCCTCCGAGGAGTTAGGGACCCTACTACTATTATTATAAATTCTAGAATTTATAACTATTAACCGAAAAGAGTAATTAGAAGATACAATAAATAGAAAGTAAGTATTATACTTTGATTACTAATTAGTAGCAGTAATAAATAAATTGAATTAATAGTACCAATTTACTATTGCCGACCTTATCCCTAAATTTGGTAGCGAAGTTATTTAACGATATATAGTTAGCGGGAAAAAAGAGAAGAAAAGAAGGAGAATTCAAAAATTGGAGAAAAACAACGACGAACATATTACGGGGCAAGGCGATACTGAACGTATAGGGTAGAATATAATTTATATAATTGTACAAGGAAGAAGGGAAACTATGGAATTTGTATGTAGCGACTCATCCTATATAGGCGAAGGTAAGCCGCATCCTTAGTATATATAACCGGAGCCTCTAGGAGCGAATAGCCAATTAAGGAGCTTGTATTGGCCTAGTAGCTGCTATAGTAGTAGTAAAATTAAACGAATTAACTAATTAGAGAGCGTATATTAATTAGTAGTTATAGCCGTAGTAATATTGCGATTAGATAATAGTTATAGGCTAGCCTTTTAATATTACCCCGGGCTTAAAATACCTTCGGGCGCTAAAATATATAGAAAAAAAAATATTAATCCTCCTCCCTTAGGGACTCAAGGCCCTCTATTACTATACTTATAACCTGTTTAAGGGTATTTATAACCGGTTTCGAGTATCGAAGCGACCGTCTTATAACTAGTATTATTATTAATAGTCCCGGCCTAATATAGTTATAAACCTTATTTAAGGCCTAGGTAATATATTTATACTTTTTTTCTATAGTAATCTACTATAAAGGGATAGGGAATTTTAGATTATTAGTATAGAATTCGTAAAAGATATTAATATAATATTTTATATTATTAATGAATTCCTAAATTAATACGTATAGCTTGTACTAAATAACATAGTATTGTTATTTATTATTTTCGAAATAATAAATATTAATTCCTTCGAAGGATTATTTAATTTTATTTTCGGCGTTATTAGTCTATTTTATTACCTTCCCCTAATTAGCCAGGATATTTTACGTACTATTCTACCCTAGTATACCTTTCTTTATCTACGGTCCTACTATATTAATATAGAAAGTACGCCTATATTTTATATTTAATAGTAAATTAAGTATAATTTAATAGTTATCAACTATAGCTACCTCGAAAGGCCCTTCCTATAGGAGTAATAATTTTATTTAGGGGCGGCTAATAGTAAGGTTTATAGTATTAAAAAGTACTTTATCCTTAAAGTAGTACTATATACGTTAGAATAATAATTATTAGTACTCTCCTTATAGTATATCTATATACGTTTTATTATTACTATAATTTTTTAAAAGACTTTTTTAAACCGTTTAGTAATTTTATTAGCTTCAAAATACTCTATATATTATAAATTAAAGAGGCCGGAAGGGTAAAGTTATACCGGCTCGACGCCTATCCTAAGTAGAAATTGTAATTAGTAAAGAAGGGGGAAACGCCCGTTGAGTCCGACTTAGTATTATTACTTATAAATTCAATAAGAGTTAACTAATTAATTTAATCATCCTAGGTCTAATTTATATAGGTATGAAAGTAATATTCTATTTCTATATTAATGTATTCTATCTATCTATTAGGCTATTAATAAAAAATCGAGGAAGGCCTCAATATAATACCCAACCCTTAAAATAAGTACCTTCTAGAATTATAATACAAATTAAGAGCGTCTATCCAATACAATTATATTTTGTAACCTATAGAGGGCGAAGACCTTATCTATAAAACGCTTAGTAAGTTTATCGGCTATTAATATTTCTACCGGAATATAGTATCGTATTTTAGTTAATTTATTAACGATAACGGTAATATATTTAAACTCTCGGCCCCTTTTTTTATATAGGGTTATAAATATAATGAAATTTATAGTAATATTTTTCTACAATACGAACGGTACTAGTAGTGGTTTTAAAAGGCCTGTTAGAGGAGAGGAAAAATATTTTGTCTTCGTATATTATAAATATACTTTATAATATAATTGTACTATTCTATCTATATCCAATTAATAGAAAAACCTATTTAATATTATATACGTTTTATTCCGTCCTTAATAGCCTACCGGCGCGACCTTACAATAGTATTAAATAAACTATAGTTAAAGGGTAGCGTTAGCAGGGTTTAAAATAATTATTGAATATTTATATACCCGTCTATTAATAATATAATACTTAGTAAATACTATTTTCCTTATTTCGTATTAAATAATTTTAAACTATTTATAATAGTTTAAGTTAATAATAGTAGTAACGATATTTTAATAGAATACGGAATTATAATAATTAGCCTTAATTAGTTCGTTGGGGGATATTTCCTCGGTATTAAATTCGTTAAAAGTAATATAGTTTATAAATATAGACGGGTCGAAGAGGGTTTTATTCGTAATTAATAGCCGGTTATTATTTATATTATTAGGTATATCCTCCAGCTTCCGGCTTAGTGTATTGGGTTGTATTTAGAGAGTATTTGGCCGATTTTTAATTATAAAATAAAATTAGGAAAAGAAATACAATTAATATATATACCGGTACGTAAACTTTTTATTTATAATAAAAATCTATAGACTGTAATAGTTTATTAGAATTTTAAAACCGTTTTAAGTATATTAAAACTCTAGGGACTATTCTTTAAATACTTTAATAATAATTAGCAATTCCTTATTATAAATATTATAAATATATTCGGCCGTCGAATACTTTTAATAGAAGTAAATTACCGGATAGAAAACTTTCTCATCGTTATACTAGGATAGCGTACCACTTAACGCTTAATTCTAAGTATTTATCTTAATAATAATCAGTTTTAATTAATCGAAGATTTTGAGGATTAGTCCTATAGTAAATACTCTTTTTATTTCTTTTAAAACTGTTTATTAAACCTCGCCCTAGGATTATATAGCCGATTTTATAATTAAGTTTTATAAAGGGGCTATAATAATAGAAAAATAATCGATAAAATTCTTATAAAAATTTACGAAACTTAAGAAATATTAAAACTATTATTGTAATTATAGTACCTCCTACTCGGCAATAGCCTTTACCTTCTCTAGGTCTATCTTAATACCCCTTAGTATAATAATTAGCCCGAAGTACTTAATTCGCTTAATATCGAATTTATATTTATTAATATTTAATTGGAGGCCCGCGTTAATTATATACTATAGGACCTTATTTATATATACTATATATTCGGTTTAGTTCTTAGAATATATTAGGATATTATTAAAGTAGGTAATAATATAAATATTTAAAATATTATATAGTATATTATTAATATAATACTAGAAAATACTCAGAGCGCTTTACAATTCGAAAGGCAATACGAGGGATTCGTAGAGGCTGAACCGTATAATAAATATAATAAATTATTTATAGCCTTCCTAAATATAAATATAATTAAATACTATAATAATATTAAACTTTGTAAAAACTTTAGTATAATAAATTATATTTAGAATTTCTTTAATAAGTAGGAGGGGGTAACGAATCTTTAGGGTTATATTATTAATACTTCGATAATTAACGTAAATGTAGATTCTGCCTCCTAGCTTTTTAATTAGTAATAATAGTAATATTACTATAAATTAGGAGGATTGGATAAACCCTTTTTAAAGTTAATTGTCGACCTATTTTTAAATAATAGAAGCTTTTATTAAAGAGATTACTTAGTAGTAGGTATTAGGGGGCTATTCCTTTAGAGTGAATTCGATTTTATAATTATAAGTATATAAGGGGGGAATTTTCCGGCGTTCTAATTATAGAAAGCTTTAATCCCATTCTAATATTTTTAATGGAATTTCGCTTTAATTTCCTTACTAGTTTTAATTAAATAGTCCGCTTTTTTATAGAACTTCTATATATCCTCTTCTATAATTTTGATTATAATAACTTCGCAAATTACTATATTCTCGCTTAAATATCTTAAGAGGAGTATAGTATTAATAATAATTATAGTTTATAGCTCCTCTAGTTCTATATCCCCCGTATAAGTATTAATATACCCGTAGAAGCACTTAAGTAGTTCAATTTTATATTACTACCCCCGGCCTTTGTAAATATCCTACATTATCTATTCTATAAAATTATTATATAATTTACCTTTATGGAGGATTATAAGCTTTTTTAAATTCCGCGTAGATTATAAAATATAATTATAAAATCTCCTATTTACAAAGTTAATTAAATATTATAGTATTAATATTTGTAATATTTATAGGATCGACCCGCTCTATAACCGCTAGCGGATACTCCCTAATAATAATTTCTATAATTAGGGGGTTACTTCCGTAGTGTAACTTTAAATAAAGTAATTGGGGGTCGATAGAATTATTATTCTCGGATAATAATATAACTATATTTAAAAAACCGGCTACTAATTATTATACTCTATAAGAGAATAGTACCCGGAGGGTTAGTAAAAGGCTTCTTATCCCTCTTAAATAGTCCGAAGATACTATTATTATTTTTTTAATATTAGTAGTTAACCCGGTTATATAATTCCTAATTTTAATTGAGGGCGGGAAGTTTATTATAATCTCCTAATTAGATTCTTTAAGTTTAGTAGCCTTATTAGGCCTATATTAGAATATAATAATAATGATTATATTCTTCCTATCCGGCTCCTCCGGCCTATTAATTTTAATAAATTTATAATAGGGTATTTTATGTATTACAAACCTACCTTCGCTATTCTAAATTTCTACTAATTGATTTTTTCAATTTATACTCGCTAGTTTCCCAATTTTAATTTTAATCGAATAAACTTCTAAGTCGGTCTCTATACTACCTATAATCCCGTCGAACTTATAATTAAATTCCTAATATCGTTTAAACTTCCCGGCCTTAATAGTAGAATTAATAGGAAATTTACGTATTTTTTTAAAATAATCTACTATTTCCGTTTAAAATTCTAGGGAATTTATAGGGGGGGGGGACTTATTAGAGTCGGTTTTAAATAAGAGATTATAATAGATTGTTTAAATGTAAGAAGATTAAATTAAATAGTAAAGCACTTAAAATACCCTCGTTTAGTAACTGTCTTTAGGAATTGAAGGTTAAAGGAAATACCTCCGTCCTTGGAATATAATTCCCCGTCTTCGTTTAACGTTTAGGGGAAGTAAAGCTATTGTTATTTACTATATTATCTTTTAGGTCGCTAGCCTAATAATATTAAGGAAGGAAAGAATAATAATTAATATTTAGTACTACTTTTAAGAACGCTGGTATTCCGGTAGGGAAATACCTAGTATTATATTTACTAAAAAATATAACCTTCCTATTAATTTATAAAATAGATAATTTGTAGCGCTTTAACTATAATAGGCCCAAAATTACTAGGTAAATTAGGGAGGAATTATATACTAAAAAGGTAATAGTCTCCATATAGTGCCCAATAAGGAGGTTCGTAACTAAACCTCTAATAATAAAACCCTTTATAATACTATTAACTAGCGTAAACTTCTTAGGACGAATAAACCTAAATGTAGTAAAGCTATTTCGCCTTATAAGGTATAGTCTAAAAAAATTAGGGCGGAGTAGCTACTATTAACGAATATAATATATAGTATTTTATATAGTCCAAAAAGGAAATGAGAAGAAAAGAATATTAAATTTTAATTAAAACTATGTAACAAATTAATAACAACTATTTCGAATATTTTATTAGTACTCTAAAGGTTCTCCTATATAGGCCTTTATTATCTCTATAAACGACTATTCATACAATTTAACTATTTCCTTAATTATTAGTACCGGGTATATTGTATTTATTTTCTTCGTCCCTACCTCCTTCGGCGCCGGTAGTATATAAATTAGTATTACTATAGCCTTATTAATTAGGGGAGGGTTGGCTACTATTAGAATAAGCGCCGCGCCCTTTGTAATTGCCGTGGCCGCTATAACCCTAATTAGTATAATTACTATAACATCCAGTAAATTATAAGGATTTACTACCGTAATTAATATTATTTTCATAATTACGTATAATATAGCCCTCCTAGCTATACTTCCTCCAAAAGCTTTCCCTTATTTATTAATTAATAATATTAAAATAAATAGTTTGAAATATATAAATTGCATCGAAGTCTATAGTATTACTACCCGAACTAAACGACGCCGAAACCGGAAACGCTGATTTCTGGTCGAGGAGTGCTCCAAAACGAAAACTAACAATAACAATCGACTCGGGAAGGTCGTCTACATCCTTTACAATATCCTATAACGAATATAGTAATAATATTATATTATTATTACTAATAATTATAAATAGCGGTACTCGTAGGGTCGAAAATAGTGTTTATAACCCGCTCGTAGAAATTTCCGTATATAATAACCCCGAAGCTATACTTATTACGAAGACTTTAGATAAAACGGAGGAAGATAATAAAATATTAAAGAAGTTTATTATTAGAGTAAATAAATTTGCGGATTATAATATTATTTCAACTAAGGACTAATATTAGGTTTGAGAATTACTTTTTGAATTCGTACAAATTCGTATTAAAAAAAGTAGGTCTATATAACCCGAAGTTAATAAGGTTAGAACTAACTAATTTATTACTAAGAAGGATTTTAATAATTTAAAGAAGGATATTCTAAAGGAAATTAAGAAAGGTATCTGAGAGGTATTAAAATAATAGGCTAATATTATAGCGAAAGTTATCCTAAATAAAATTAGTATTACCTTCTAATAATTACATATTACTATTATTAAAAAGTTTGTTGCTTTTAATTTCGAATAGTAAGTTACTATTAAGGGAGTAATTATTACCACCGAATTTGTAAACCGTTCGAACGAAGATATAAAGACGGTTATAGTAACGACCCTAGGCCGGAAAAAATTAGGTCTAATGATTAGAATAGCTATTAGAATACTAATATTTAGAGATTATATAATTATCTTCAATAAGTCTATACGCAATTAATATTAATAAAATTAGGTATAAATTATAGAAGTCTTTAGTAAGGAGGCTTTCATTATTATAAATATTATAAGTATATTAGTCCGGGGCGTGCTTTAGTATAATATTAATAATTATATTATATTAGAAGTAATAATAAATGCGGTTAGGGATAAAAATAAGGAGGTGGTTATTATAAAAATTCGGTTTTAAAAGGGAAGGGATAGAGAGAATTAAAGTTTATTCCTAATAGAAGTCGCTACTTCGAAGGTGGCGAGCTTCTTCTAAGATAACTTCTTCCTTTAGGATAGTAGTATATACCTTTACAAACCGATCTAAACTTTAAGTAATATTTAGTAGTATTTTGAATATTAGGGAATTAAATATACAATAGAATTCTATTACTAGGAAAATATTTACGCCCGTTATAGTAAAGTTAAGTATGAAGGAGATTGCTTTAGTAATGTAAATTATTCTTTGAATAAAGATAGGTTATTAGTTTACTATAAATTATATAAAAAGAAGGGATATTTTATTTATAATTATAAGGAGTACCCCTTTTTCTAGAAGGCTAGTATAATAGTGTTTATTATATACGCCGAAAGGTTGTAAGCGTTCGCCCCCCCTCGTAAAAACCCAATTAAAAAAGTATTAGAATTAATAATAGAGATTATAAATAAGAGTAATTTACCGGACGCCCCTCTTAATTCTTATATTATTACTACCCTAGAGAAATAAATTAGAAGAAGTATAAAAAGAAAGCAGCTAAGAAAAATCGTTAGTCCTGCCCCGCGACCGAAATTTTTAATTCAATAAAACCTAATATATATATATTACCCGCGGTCTTAAAATATGAGAAATTAAATATATAATAGTAATAGCGTATATAAAATAACAATACCCTTAAAGAAAGTAATACCCTTATCCTCTATTAAAAGATTTAGAGGAACCCTATTTTAGGGTAATTAATAATCTAATTAAAAATATTTTATTAGAACGTAGGGAAGTTGTATGAAAGGGGAAAGCTTCTATTCGAATAAAAGGAGATTTATGATATTGTAATAATTCAGGAGCCGGGTAGAAATTTAAATAGGGATATTTATTATCCTAGGAGCGGGAAGTATTGTGGAATCGATTATTTAAAAAAAGGAAGGGCGATAATATATATAAATAGAAGTAGAATTTAAGGGACTTTAACTTTGAAACTAGAAGGGATTAGATTATAGTAATATTTAAAAATTTAAGGCATTTTACAATTATTTATTCTATTTATTTATTTATCCTAATATAAAGAATACTAGACGTGCTGACCCCAACCCCGGTCACCCCCTACCCTCGGTTATATAACTTTATTACTAGAAGCTAAATAGCATTGTAAACTAGCTACTTTTGCAACGTTTTTAATAGTTCAAAATATTATAATTCTATTCCTAATATTCTTTAATAATATAGAGGATTAATTAGAGGGCTCTCCCTAACTCTTAAAGCAATCTCATCGTTATTATTATTATTATAGTAAGCCTTCTTTACTTAGGACCCTCCTTTAAAGTATTACGAGTTTAAATAATCTCTTTTATATATATAAATTTATTATTACCCCCTTCTTTAACCTTCCTTTTACCTTTAGGCGTCTATAATTCTAATTGAATTTATAAATATTAAATCTAATAATCCTTAATAGCGAATTTAATATTCTTAATATTAAGGGCCTTAACTACCTTAGTAAAAATAATCCTAACATTATAATCAATAGAGGAGAAATTATAAATACCTCCTAGTATATCTCTAAGCTTTTAAAAGGTAAGAAAAATATTATTACTTTATAAAATAAACTCTATTAACAGTATTCTAAGTAGTAAAGGCTAGGCTAGTAAAATATTATTATTAATAATTACCTTGGGGTCGTTATTAATAATAAATTTATTTACTAGTTAGATTCCTATTTTTCTAAACCCTAATTTAATATTTCTAATATTCACCCCCCCTTTTAAACGCTTTTTAATTAATACTTGAGGAATTATTATTTATTTATTAGCACAAATACTAAAAAACTAACGAAATCCCTAATTAAATCACTAAAATATAATTTAACGGATAAGAAGATAGAGTAATTATATAATTAAATCTTATAAGAAGTATAAGAGGGTAAAAGGAATAATTAAATATTATATTAAGATACTTTAATAAGGAAGTAGTCAATTATAT
>NW_009799104.1:2696631-2845341 GCF_000213175.1 Neurospora tetrasperma FGSC 2508 | reverse complement strand
TTATTTACTAGAAATAAAGTTCGTATATGTAGCATCTTTCATTCTTCAATAAATAATAGCTATATAATTAACACTTCCTTATTAAAGTATCTTAATATAATATTTAATTATTCCTTTTACCCTCTTATACTTCTTATAAGATTTAATTATATAATTACTCTATCTTCTTAGCCGTTAAATTATATTTTAGGGATTTAATTAGGGATTTCGTTAGTTTTTTAGTATTTGTGCTAATAAATAAATAATAATTCCTCAAGTATTATTAAAAAGCTTTAAAAAGGGGGGTGAATATTAGAAATATTAAATTAGGGTTTAGAAAAATAGGAATCTAACTAGTAAATAAATTTATTATTAATAACGACCCCAAGGTAATTATTAATAATAATATTTTACTAGCCTAGCCTTTACTACTTAGAATACTGTTAATAGAGTTTATTTTATAAAGTAATAATATTTTTCTTACCTTTTAAAAGCTTAGAGATATACTAGGAGGTATTTATAATTTCTCCTCTATTGATTATAATGTTAGGATTATTTTTACTAAGGTAGTTAAGGCCCTTAATATTAAGAATATTAAATTCGCTATTAAGGATTATTAGATTTAATATTTATAAATTCAATTAGAACTATAAAAGCCTAAAGGTAAAAGGAAGTTTAAAGAAGGGGGTAATAATAAGTTTATATATATAGAAGAGATTATTTAAGTTCGTAATGTTTTAAAGGAGGGTCCTAAGCGAAGAAGGGTTGCTGCAGTAATAATAATAATAATAAAACTATTTTAAGAGTTAGGGAGAGCCCTCTAGCCAATCCTCTATATTATTAAAGAATATTAGGAATAGAATTATAATATTTTAAACCGTTGAAAATATTGCAAAAGTAGCTAGTTTGCAATACTATTTGGCTTCTGGTGATGAAGTTATATGACCGAGGGTGGGGGGTGACCGGGGTTGGGGTCAGTACGTCTAAATCCTTATAATTCCTTAATTACCATCTAATTATCTAGTAGTTGTACTTATTGCCCCAGCCTTTCTATTTAATAAAGTATTTCAATCTATATAAACCTTGTAGGTAGTAGTATAGGACGGCTTCGACTTTATATTTATTTCCTTCCTTATTAGAATCTTTTTGCAAATCCTCGATTAGTCCGGGTAGGGGGGCGTATCTATCGAAGGGGTCCCTTTCCTTAAATACTAGTTATAAGTAGGTGTATAATATAATTAGATAAATTTTTATAGTTTTAAATAGATTTAATTTATAAATAAGGCGGCCTACTCGTTCTGGTATTTAAAATAGACTAGAGCGTTATTATAAAAGCTTCCTTTGCGGGCGGCCTAGAAGGTAATACCCGTAGTAGAGTTAAAGGAAACCCTTATCGCTAGTTTTAAATTCAATATCGCAATAACTCTCGTCGTATCTCATTTTGACCCTGGCTATAGTAAAGTCTACAGCGAATTAAGCGTTTTAACGAAAGTACTCTTTAAAAGCTACATTACTTTTTATATTTAACGCTAATCCTATAATAGCGTTGAGGGTCTTCGAAATTTGAATCTATATAGTAATTCGTACGTCGACAATTTGATAGTTTCTAAGTAGGTATTATTAAGGTTCTATTAAAGGGTAAGAATAATATTAGTCTATAGAGTTTTTAGGTTCTTAAAGTAATAGAATTAAATAGTAAATTTTATACTCTAACTCTTACGTTTTGAAAAACCGTTTCCTTAAGAATAATATACAGTAGTTATGAATAATTTAGTGCCCTAGGCTTTCTATATACCTTACTAGAATTTAAATGTGAACTTTCTATTTCTCTTAAATATAATACCCATTGGAATTCCCCAATCTACTATAATTACTTATCTTATCAAGGTTTATCTTTAATTATTAGCGGTATACATTGTATACCCGGGTATTAAAAATAATCATTTTAAATTGGAGTAAGTAACGGTTATGATTATATCGAAAGATTCGTAGCCGGATATTTACTATAATATTCCCGCTAATGAGACTTTAGGGAGCCCAATAATAAAATCGATAGTAATTAATTGAATAAGCAAATTATTAATCTAAGATAGTTAATAATTTCCAATAGTTTATACTCTACTTATTTAATTTAATTAGTAGGTAGGGCAATACTTTATATATGTTTCTCTTAAATATATTTTATTCTTAGTAATTAATCCTTATAGGTTATACAATATCCTATCCCTACTAAAGTAATACTTTTTATTGTAAACGGCGGCGAGGACTTCCTAAATATAGGGTTTTAGGATATAGAAGTTCTTAGCTTTATTACTAATATTATAAATAAGCCGTCTTTATCGACTAGGAATAAATACCCTTGACGAAAGAGAAGTCTATTATCTTTATTAGGTTTAATTAATAAGTCTTACTTAGGTTCAATAAATTTAGGGTCGTTAATATAACCCTCAATTATCCTTTTTTTTATACTTAAGTATATTTGAGGTTCGGACGTTGAGAATTAAATAGTGTCCATCTCCTTCCGTATTATTATTATTATTTATATTTTATAACTAATTTAAGGTATTTAGTACAAAGTTGAAGCGGCTAGGGATATAATATACCTTCACCTTATATTATGAAAGGTAGACTAATATATTTATTAATTATTTGTTCGCTTTATCGGTAGTGTGATGGGGACAGCACGGTTAATACAGGTACTGGTCGTATAGTTTAATTAAGGTTCTATAAAGGAGGAAAAGTCTATTTGAAATACGGATCTACTAACGCTAAGAGGTTTTCATTAGGGCTGCACGCTCTACGCTACTAAATAAATAACAATTTTAGTCTTAAAGATTAAAGTTTATAACCCGGGCGCTAGCCCTACAATATTACCCCCCTCCTCCCCCCCCTTCTCTACCCCTCTCCTACCTACCTTTATAATCGGTCCCTAACGCGTTCGTAACTTCTATTTTAATTATAAACTTATTTCCTATACTACTAACTAATATACTTGTACCTTCTATCTAATATAGTAATTATAATATTAAATAGCAATTAACGGTAGGCAATAATAGGTAGTAGGTAGTAGTCTTAGCGTTCGCACTCTCTAAATTTATATATATAATCCCCCTCCCCCTCGCTTCTCAAATTTCTCCCTCTTCTCTTTTTTCTCTAATAGTAGTTCAATCCCTTAAAGTAAGTAATATTATTCCTTTTTCTACTTAATATTAACCTATTTCCTCCGATTCCCTTAATACTTTTAAATACCCTACTATACACTATCCTCTTCTATTAGCTCGGCCTTACCTCCGGGTTCCGGCCCCTAAACCCTTTATACTATTAAAAGTAGTCCGCTAGCCTCTACTTCCGTCTACCCTAGTACTTCGCCCCCCGGCCCTCCCCCCCAAAGCTCCTTTCCATCGGCGCCGGCCCCCCTAATTCCCCCCCGCAAACTCCGGTACACTCTTCCCTTCCAATTACTACCCCTAGCCTCCGCTACCTAACGGCTATTACTACTATAATTACCTTTAAATTTATATTTAATAAAAAGTATTAATTGAGGTAATCTTCTTTTTTTTTATATTCTATTCCCCCAAAGTCCCCCCTCTAATATTATTTTATTACTAACCCTTTTACTATAATCGGAGTATAAATAATCTACTATACCCTATATTATTTATTTAAATATAGAGCGGGCTTATTTTATAATATTTAAAGTATACTGTATATATTAATTATTATAATAATAGTAAGTAATATAACTAAGCAATGCCTATAACCTTACGTACAATTATTATTTAGAAGGCAGCGACTAGTACCGCGGTTAAAGTAATAGTAAAAGAGAACTTTAATAAATATATAAATTTCTAAAGGAATACTACCGAATTATATAAGAAGGGATTTATCAACCGGTATATCACTCCTACCCTTTTCTTCTTATTTTTCTGCCCGCTTTAGAATTTTAATATTAATTTCGCCTTTTCTTTTTATTAACCGCTAATATTTATACTATACCGAAGCGGCGTCTCCCCTCCCCCCCTCCCCTCCGTTAGTAGCGCCCACTCCCTATAAATTAAGAATAATTTAGGATTAGGTAGCGGTTTTAGAAGTAAGGATAGATACAATAAAAGTAAGAAATAACTGTAAAACAAAAATGTAAAAGAAATAGAAAAATTTAGAATTGATATTATTCCCTTCCTTTCTTTTTATAACCGATACTATTATCTTTTATATTTAATAATAAAATATTCGGCCGGACCGTCGTTAATAGTAATTAGACTATATTTAGCTTTAAAATAGTTTAATACTATAATATTAACTACTCCTTATAAGGGTTCCTATGTTTACTCTACTTATCCTACCCACTTTACTAATACTTTTCTACGCCCTTTCTTCGTTTAATAATATAGGATTTCCTTTATAAAATATTCTTTTTTACTATTAATTATAATTGGTAAAAGTTAGGGGTTAATAACGATTTACCCT
This sequence comes from Neurospora tetrasperma FGSC 2508, assembly GCF_000213175.1. NCBI lineage: Eukaryota > Fungi > Ascomycota > Sordariomycetes > Sordariales > Sordariaceae > Neurospora > Neurospora tetrasperma. The sequence continues at coordinate 2,840,895 of NW_009799104.1, read as the reverse complement.
AGTAAAGGATTATTTCGAGCGGATTATAAGAAATCTATATAAAATTTATTAAAGACCCCGGTAGTAAAACTAGTAAATTCTATAATATATAGGCTAAGAAATTTTAAAACTATATATTTGGCGTAAACCTAATTTAGCTTCTTTCTAGGGTACTCGGTTTTAAAATTCTTAAGGTTTAACTATACTTTATCCCTCTTTTTAAAGACCTCGGCCAATTGTTTCTTATAGTTTATAAAGCGCTTCTAATTCTATATTAAGACGGCTATTAATATATAGTAAAGATCTGTAATTTATTATAGCCGTATAACGAAACCTTTAACTCTCTTCTATAAATTAGTAAATTCGGCTTCTACCAACTAAACTATAATAATTATAGGGTACTATAGGTAATAATTGTAAATAGTAAAAAATAGAAATAGTTTAATTATAGTACTAATTCTATTATAAGTTATTAATTATATAGCGGGGCACTAATAGTTCTACTTATTCTATACGTAATTTATAAAAGTTTTTAAGAATATTTATACTTCTTAATTTATATACTTTAGCCCACTATCGGTCTAGGGATAGAAGACTATACTTAATTACTATTCTACTTTAAGGAAATTATAAAAATATTTCTAGAAGCTATTAATCTAATTAGTACCTTTATTATTAATAATAAACCGGAACTAACTATAATAGTATATAAAATATTATAGGAAAGTTTTAATAACTATTCTTACTTCTATAGTAAATATAAGCTCTAAAATTACTACTTTACTATATTAGTTTTTTATAATTAAAAAGTTTATGTAGCCTCCTAAGGGTAGGAGGTTAATAATAAAATCTATTTAAATATTTCTAAAAAACTAATCCAGGATCGGTAGTAGCCTAAACAATCCTCTCTTCTATTCTCTCTAATATTTAACCCTCCTATAAATATCGCAATTCCTTATAAATTAACAAATATAAATATTTATTAATAATTAATAGAAGTTTCTATTAATAGCGTATATTATTCCTTTTCTCCTAGGGTAGCCGAGGGTAATTGAATTATATATCCCTTAAGTAATGCGCGTACGTAGAATATTCTTCTTTAGATTTTTTAGAAATATATAAAGGGCGGTTACTTTTATAATAGTTAGGGCTCTAGGGATTTAAATACGGCCTCGATAATATAACCTCCTTAAGTTATCGATTAAATATTCTCCTAATTATACTCTTAAACCTTAAATTATAGTAAGAAGGCTTTAATCGCTATTAGTAACTATTTAGAAGATGTTCTAGTAGATTATATTTTATAAAATTACCTTCTTATAAAACTACTATAAATCCGGATTTTTAAATACTTTTACACCCTCCCTTATAGTTATTAAAGAAGCTACTATATAAATATAATTCTTAAAAGCTTTTTAAAGAATTAATTATATTTTCTTCGCTTCTACGTCCTCTTCGTTAGGCCTATCCTAATCCCGCCGGAATAGGGTATTAAATATTATAAGAAATTTACCTAAGTGATACTAAATTTCGAAATTGAACTTTAAAAGAAGTTTAGCCTAATATACTTAATACTTAAAGAGCTTCTACCTTTCTATAAAATACTTAAGGTTTTAGTAATTAATAATAATAACGAACTTCTTACAATTCCTAAACTCTACTAACTATTCTTCTAAATACCGTACGATTGCTAATATATTTTTATTATAAATAGGGTAATTATATTCTATAAGGGTAAGTTTTTAGGAATAGTATACGATTGTAATCTTTTTACTATCCCTCTCCTATATAGGATACCGCCGAATTTATAATTACTATAATTAACCTTTAGGAATATAGGTAGATTAGGATCCTATTATATAAGAATAGGGGCTTCTATAAAAAACGTTATTAACTATTAAAATACTTTATTGTATTTAATAATCTATTCGAAAGTGACCCCTTTCTTTATAAGTATAGTTAATAATCCTACTACGGAGGAAAAATCCTTAATAAATATACGGTAATAATTAGCGAAATTAAGGAAATTCCTTACTTTTTTCTATAACGTTAAAGCTTTTTAATTTATAATTAATTTAATCTTCTTAGGGTTTGCCTAAATACCTACGTTTTTAATAATAAAACCGAGGTATTTTATACTTTTAATAGTAAATTTATACTTTTTAGGGTCTAAATAATATCTGGTTATAATTAACTGCTCTATTACTTTACGGACTTTTGTTAGATAGTCTTTTTTCAACCTAAATAAGAAGATTAGTATATTATTTATATAAATTAAAGCGAAATTATAGAGGTAATTACTAAAAATACTATTAATATACTATTAAAAAGTTATTAGAACTCTTAATAACCTAAATAGTATTATAAACTATTTAAAAAAGCTATATCGCGTATAGAAAACTGTTTTCCCTTCCTCTCCTTCAATTATACGAATTTTGTAGAATTTATATATTATATTTATTTTAATAAATTAATTTATTTTAACTATAATATAGAAGGTTTCTTTTATTAAAGGTAGAGGATAACGGTCGGTTTTTATACTAGCGTTTAGAGCCTAATAATTATAATAGAACCGTAAATTACCGCTTAGCTTCCAAACGAAGAGGACGGGTACTACAATTAGGGAATTACTAGCGCGGATAAACCCCTTATCAAAGAGGTTTTTAAGCGTCTTCTTTAGTACTAAAAATGCTTCTGAAAATATATTATAGAATAGACTATAGGGGAGCGGTATCTCCCTCCCGTTCTTATTCCTTTTAATTTCTATAGTATAATTAATACTAGGGCAATATAAATTAACCTTATTTACCTCCAACTACTTCTATACATAGAGTAAATTATATATATTAATAGGAATCCTCGCTTTTGATTTCTTATTAATTATATTAATTTTAGGTTTAAGAGCCTTCTTAATATTTTGTAGGCTAATAATAAATATTATTAATTCCGCGGCTTCTCTACCACTCTTTTTCTTAATCCTATTTAATATAATTACAAAGGTCGTAATTAAATAGTAAATAGCCTTTCTAATTTCTATAATACGAGGGGAAGGTTCCTTAAATATATATCCTAAATATAAATCTAATACCCGGCTACCCCGTATTAGAATCTATACTTATATAGTACCGAGTAGGCTTTTATAGTAATTAACTACAATTTTCTTAATATTACTAGGAATTTTAATTTAAGAACTATATAAATATAAATAATTAATTTATAACTATAGATATTTACCCTAAAATAAATAATATTTTTAAGTTCTATACCTTATATTTTAGCGGTGGCGCCTCTAATTTATTTCTTAGGAATTAGGATTATTAGAATCTTTAATTTCTTTACGACTCTCTTACTAATAATAATATAGTACTAGTAACCTTTATTAATAAAAGTAAAGAATTAATTATTATTATTATTATTAATAATAGGGGTTTTAGTAATATTTATTTCTATAGGACCCGGGAAGTTCGAAGTTCCTACCTCCTTACTTAATATTCCTATCTACTCCTATACCCGGCTTCGTATAAGAACTATTCTTTTTCCAATTCCTTAGAGGACGAATTATTTATATCCTCCAATAATAGTTCGATTTAAGACTTAGCCTTAATAGTTCTTATATTAACGTTACTAAAATACTAGGCTAACTTATATATATATTTACTAACTATATACCTATTAACTTAATAATATAGGTAAAGCCCGGTTAGATACTACTTATTATATTCTTTTTAAAAAACTTATTTGATATATTTTATATTTTTATTATAATTCTTACTTTTGGTTTTAATAGCGCTTATCGTTATGTATATATTACTATTAGCGTCCTTCGAGGGTAGGTTTCTAGCCTATTTTTATTGGGGGAAAGATTTCTAGCGGCGGTTAATAACTTCCTTACTACTCTCGCTAATCTCCCGGAAGGCTCTATTCACCTCGAACTACTAAATAATATCTTTCAAATCTTTTATATATTTATTATAAATCTTAAATATCTAGACTAAGATTAATTAATTATATAGAATATTAAATATAGAGATATCTAACTAAGTAAATTAAAATTTATTTTCCTATACAAAGCCCCCTACTTTCGTTAAATTCTTTTTAAAGACTAGAAAAAAATTAGCGAAACTTTAATTCTTACGTTAGTAAATAGTTTATAGGCGAGTCAATACAAATTAATTTTTATTTTCGCTATTAAAGATTAATTTTAAATAATTAAACTAATTAATAAACCGGTAGGAGTCGTTTATATAGCCGCGGCGCTAGAAAGTTTCTACTTTAATCATTTTATTGCTAAGGATTGCATTGAATAATATTAGCTATTTTAATCTATCGCTAGAAATTACTCTAATTATTCTCCCTTCTTTATATATAAAGTATAATTGCGTAAGGAATAGGGAGAAGGTTGAGGTAGATCCGTCCTACTTTAGCTACTAGATATTTTTACGTTTAATATTAAGAATAATAATAGGGGTAACTTCTTAAATAATACCGACCGTAACGCCGGGGGTTATAATAATTATAGGAATAGTTATTTAAATAAACGTTTAGGGGTTGCCTTATACTCTTTAGATAGTAGGCGATAGACGGACTATAGTTCTAACGGCGTCGGCGAACGCTAAATTTATGAATATATTTCTAATAAAGTTATCCCTCTCTATCTATTAGGCTTTTACTAATTGCGTAATTTCTTCTTCTATATTCGATATAGCGTACTACTACCCTTACTATTATAGTAGCAATATATTTTAATCTATTAGTTCCATCAGTAAATAGAACCTAATATAACGGGGATAGTACGGTTAATATAGGTACTAGTTATATAACTTGATTAAGGTTCTATAAAGGAGGAAAAGTCTACCTAAGATGCGGATCCACCAGTACTGAGAGGTTTTTATTATGGCTGTACACTCTACGCTACTATAGCTAATAACAGTTCTAGTCTTAGAGATTAGAGTCTATAACCCGGGTGCTAGCCTTATAACAGGTAGAGTAGGTTTATAGTATAATTTATTCAATAATTGCCTTAATTATAATATAATTAATAAGAATAATAATACAGTGATTAAAGGAATAGACATAGGTATATAGCTTTTTTATAAGCTAAATTAAGTAGGTAATTTCTAATTTAGATAGTCTATAAGGGAACTCGGCCTTTATTAAGTATTTACTTAGGAATATTACCAGTAATATTATTAATAATAGGATATTGCTCCTAGGGGTTTATTCGTATCTAACCTTTAAATAAAATACTATAACCCTATTCTCTTATTTTAAAGAGATATCTAATTGAATAAGGAAGGTAAGATCCGGGTCTATATAATATAGAATACTACCGATGCCGTCTTTACTATATATAGCATCTTAAATTACTATAAAAGAAATCCGTTCTTTTTCTATTAATCTGTATTTAATTTTCATAATATATATTGTACACTTACCGAAATTTCCAATTATTCAGACGTTTGTTTTTTTACTTTCCGTTAGGAGGGTAACCTTTTATTCTTAGAGTAGTTAAATTAATTAAATATAGTAAGGGACTAAGTATTTGAAAAATTCACTACCTCAAATATAAATCTCTGGTACTTTAAACTAATTAAAGAAATTTAGCTTTTATATAACTTCAATTCTTTCCTTAGTTAATATTAAACTAATGCGTCGATACAGAAACCTAAAAACTTAACGCTAAGAAAACCGATAAACAACTTTTTAGGGGTAATAGAAATATTTTTATTATTAAATAAGGCGAAAATAGTCTTAAAGTAACGGAGGTAGTCCTTAATTGTATTAGACGCGATTATAATATTATTAATAAAAGTATAATAATATATTATATAGGGAGTAAGGAGGCGATTTATAAAGTATTGTACGTATATAGGGGAAATTTAACAATTTATAAGGGCAATTCGTAGGGTCTCGAAACCTCTATATATAATTATTATTCATTAATTTCAATAAGGGGGGTATACGCTGAATTGATAAAACAAAAATACTATATCGATTCTAATAATAAATTTCTTACCCCGTATTTATATAATAATGGACTCTTATTTCGGTAGAAGGTAATTATTTAAGATAAAGACTTTATTTAGGGAGCGGAGGTCGGTAATAGGCCTACCTTTTACTTTATTTCTTATAGTTCTTTGAATAACGAATATTAGGTTTAAAAAAGGGGTAGCTTCTAAGTAACTATTAAATTTCCCCTATACCTTTACTTTGTTTAATATTTTATTAATAATCTTTTAATTTTTACAACTTAAGGGGTATATGTAAGTATTTATCTTTTAATCTTATTAACCCTCTATTACTAATATTTTTATTATTTCGTTTTCAGAAATATTAATAGTACTTCCTTCTTCCTATATAGATAGATATTTATTAATTAGTATTTTTATTCACCGTACTAGGTTTTCATTTTCTATACAAATGTATATCCTATTATTAATTACAATTTTGGGTATATCAAGAGTACTGCGAAAATTAAGAAGGGAATATTTTTCCGGTATATAGGATAGATATTTAATTATAATAGGGGTTAAATTACTATTTATCCTTTCTAATACATTATCATTAAAATTATTAAAATTAAATTAATAGACCGCAATATAGGCTATATCCTCGTACTCTTTAATTGTACCGATTCTAGTATATTTAGGGATTATTAATATAGTATAAAGATTATTATTCTTTATCAGGACAATTTAAAGGGTTTTATTTATAATTATTACATTAAAGGCTTAGGGATACTTAATACGAAAAGAAAAGTTCCTTCCCAATAGTAAGGGCTTATATATAACTAGCATATAAGTTTATTAGTTCAATCTAATAGCAATTTCCTTTATTATAGTAACCTTATAGTAATATAAGTTAAACCTTTTATCAATAACAAAACGTATTATAAAACTATTAAGCTTTTTAAAGGTTGGTTTAGACTTTCTATAATTAATTACTCCCCCCTTAGAATTTATAAAATCATTAGCTAAAAGTATATTAGCATTTAAATTATTTATTACCTACGCAAATCTCTTTACCTTTATTAATATTAGAATTAGGTTAATATTACCTATTGAATATAGCCAAAAGGTAGCCTACTCATTAATGGTAGAAGCTTTTCCTATACTTTTAATTTTCTAGGAGGGTTTTACTATAATTGTATACTCCAATTTATTTAGTAAATCCTTGGATATTATTAAGCAGCCTATTCCTAAGTTAATATAAATTTCAATTCAGGGTTAATCTAGTTTTGGTTTAATATCAATACTTAAGTGTATATATATTAATAATTATCCTTATTCGATATTTTCTTCGTTAATTTCGGGGGCTTGCTTAATAGCATATCCAGAGGGGTTGATAGCAAAATAGACTAGGGGGTCGGGCGGAAATAGAATTTTATTAATATTGTATTTCATAAAGCGAATATAAGGTTTATTTATAACTTCCTTTTGGGTTTCGCATTCCTTTAAGTAAGTGAAGAGTTTGTTTTTAGATATTATTAAATATTATAATAACTATATTTAGTCCGTAAATTCTCGTCTATCTTTCTAACTTCGGTTTTATCTATAATAGAGCGTCAGTGTTTCCGGATATAGACTCTCATTATAGTATAAAAGTCGAAGTATTTTAAATATTTATTGTAGGTAGATTTAGTATTAGAAACAAAGTAATTTAGATCTGTGGTCGAGGAGTTGGGGGAGATTTCCCTTATAAAGTGGATTTTATTGCGAGGTTTGCCGTAGTTTCTATTATAATCCTTACAATTATTTTTAGAGCGGTCTTATAATTAGTCTTTAGAGTAATTACTATTTTCAGTACGGTTATTTTCCTTACAGCGGTTATTATTATTCCGGGAGTAGGAATTAGAATAACCGTCGGTCTAAGAGAAGGATTTAGAGCGACCGTCGGTTTGGAAAAAGGAATTCGATCGTCCTTATTTTCAATATAAATATTTCCCTTTTTCGTCCCTAGAGTCTTTCGAACTAAATCTATAGGATTTATTCATTAGGTAGGGATATTAATCTAGAGCGGCAATATATAGTAGGGTACAAAATTTATTGAATATTTATATATAATTATAAAGGTCGCCTCTCTTCGGAGGCGGGGTAAGGAAGTAACGGATATTTATATTAAAACTAGATTAAACCTAAATTATAGCCCTATACTAATCATTACCGCTCTTATTTAAAATACCTATAACTCTAGCGTAACAGAGCTTCATTTTAATAAATTCGGTAAAGGTATTATTATTCCCAGCGACGTTTTTTAACCGAAGGCTAACATTTATAAATTTACATATCGTAATAGCTAAATCGGAGGTAAATCTTCTTATTAGAGCGTTTATAAAGTCGTTCAACCCACTTAAGCGTAAATTGCAACGAATATTATGGGTGACTTTATCAATCTATTAGCGGGTAGCGGGGCCGTTAAATAGTATTTAGAATATAGCTAGAATTTGCCTTTCAGTGACTTTACGAAAGATAGGGTCTATTATAAATAATTTAATACAATTAATAAAAACGAAACCGGTAGTATAAATTATATTCTTATTATTTAATACTATCTTAAAATCCTTAGGATCTTTATAATAAGGGTAAAACTGGCCAATATTTTCTCTATGAAGGCAATTATCCCTAAAAAATAATACATCTCCAAAATTATTATTACCTAAGCGAAGCGTTTAGGAGGCTCTCTACGCAATAAATAGCCGTCTAATAAACACTATAAACTCGAGTTCGGCGCAGAAGGTATTTATAGTGCGTATAAAGAGAGTTTTTATATTATTATAAGGGTCGAGGGTAGTTTTATTGTCTATTATATTACTTTAGTTATAGTTATTGAAATCATATTTATATATATTGTTAGGTCTACCGGAAGTCTAAGTCTACTAAAGGGTAGCTTTATTAATCCTTTTAATTACGTATTCTCTCGTTAGTTAAATTTACTAGATAGATCCCTTATACTTATTAATAGACCTTCTATAGTAAATTCTAATTCTTCTAACTTCTCTACTATTATATGTTTTACTTTATTATATTTTACACAATTAACGTTCCTTATCCCTCCGTTAGCTACTAGTACTACTACATTAGTAATTTAGGTTTTTATACTAATAATCCTAGTTTCTATTATAATAATATACCAGGTGAGCCGGGGCCGCGAAGCCAGGAGAAGCCGCAGAGCCCGGAGACGCCTCGGGGAAGGAGACCTCAGGGTTAAAGGTGAGGTCGATCGGGCTAGGACGGTTGCAACCGGAGGAAGCTATTTTGGACGATATTATAATAAGGAGGAAAGAAGGTAGGAGGAAGTTAGGAAGGGGCGCCGTAGGGAGGATTATATAGATAGAGGAGAGGGCCCTTACACCTCTATAAATAAAGGTAGAATTGAAGGATAGGAAATAAAAGGACGGAGCGGAAGTAAATAAAAACGGGAGCGATGAAGCGGAGGGGTAGGAACGTAAATGGGAAGATAGGACGGAAAAGCGGGAAGAAGGCGGAAGAAGAAATAATAGGGGTTAAAATAGAAAAGCGGCGAAGGAAAGTAATATCCCTAACTATATTCCTATTATTCTTATTATTCTAGTATTAGGACAATATAGCGAAGGAAGAAACGAAATTAATTTACTATAGCGGTAGGTGAGAACCGTTATAATTATAAGGAAAGTAGGAGTAGTATAGGTAAATTATAATCGAAATAAAGTTAGGGGTTTTTATCCGGCGGCGCTTAACGCTGTACGGTTTTCCCCTCTAAAGAATTGGAGAAGGACCCTATGCCAATAAGGCGTTATGGTTATATAGTTAGGGTAAAAGAATGTTATTATTTTTCACAGTAATATATAAATTTGTTTAATTACTTATTCTACTTAAATTAATTATGTATTTAATACTGTTATTAATAGTCTCCCGAATATTAGTAAATTCATCTTCTAATTATTGGTTAAATACTATATTATAATTATTACATTTTTATAAGCAAATAATTATTATCTTTACTTCCTCTCTTAGGGTTAATGGATTATTTTTATTAGCTTATTTGGATATATATATTTACTATTCTATATAATTAAATAGTTATTAGATATAAAATATAGAGGATTTATTATTTCTATAATTATTTAACTATCTTTCTAATCTTAATAATTCCTCCTTTAGCGAGCTTATAATTACCGATCCTCAATCCTTCTTACTAACTCCTTTTCCCTAAGCTTCTTCCTCTCCGACTAATATTTTTAAGCAGGCTTTTATCTTAGGCTTATATCCGGGTTTAGGTTTTAATAATAGTTTTAGATCGTTATCTAATCCGGCTTAGGCGGGGATAGGGATTCGTACTTAGGCTTCAACGTTAGGTAAAAGTTATTATAGTCCGTTTAGGGGAAGCCTATCGCTATTATCGAGTAATAGCTTTCAGGGAGGTAGTATAAGTAGCAGGTTATTAGGAGGGTACTTAGGATAGTTATCCGGGGGGTTAACTATCTTTATTACCGTAGGAAAATATTTAGTATTATTAGGTTTTATAATTAATAATAGGGAAAGTAGGGCCGCTATCCTACTACTGTATACGTCATAGAAGCGGGGGAAACCTTTGGCGTTAAACGAGGGGTAAATTAAATCTAGATCTAGGTAGTAAAGACGCATTACTATTCTTCTAACTAATCAATTCTTCATTAAAGCGGGGAGATAGTAATAATAATAGGTTAAGAGTACTTAAATTGCGTGGCGCAATAGGATATTTTAAATATCTATAGTACTATCGCGCTTATTCTTTAATATTTTAATAATTAAGATAGATGATTATTAAGTAGAGTAACTACGTCTTGGTTTAAAACTAGGGCTCAAGACTATAATTAAACAATTTAAATAAGTAGGTAGAAAAGTTATAAATTTATTCGTACTTAAATTGGAACTCAATGCTATAATTTAGGTAGTATTAATTATATCGGGGAAGTGCTGCGTGTAGCAGTGAAGATATTAATTAATCGTAACGTTGAAAGTTTGTTTTTGAAAAATGGGCGGTTAATTTAACCATCGCATTATAATTACTATTTAATGCGGAAGTTTAGGATTCCTAGAGAAGACTATATATTCTAGTATTCTATATAGGAAGTAATGCCCCTAGAAGGAGTAGGCTAGAGGTAGCTCTGCAAGCGATAGTTGAATAGGTCGCTTGTAAGGCTTCTAGAAGCCTCTACTATACTTATAAATGGCTATCCTAGCAAAGGCGGTCAACAAAGGTTGTAAGAACCTTTATTGGCCGGCAGGGCAGGCGAGGGGGGATTCCATCTATCTACTGTACATGTCCTGTATCAATTTCGGTCTTAGAAAGGATTAATATAATAGAAAAATTCGAGGACAGTTTTCGTAAATTCGATAGAGAATTTACTAGTATTATAGAAGAATTTATCCCATATTAGAAGAAAGGCTAGGGGAGGAGAGTAAATTAATAAATATTAAAATATAAAATAATTATGAAGAAAATATAGCGGAAGTATTAGATATAGTTTAAATGCCGGATACTATCGAATTAGAGGGAATCTGTTAAAATAATAATAAAAAAGAAGAAAATTATTTTGAAAGTATAGCGAACTACGTATTACGAAGGTATTACCGAAGCTTTAAAAAGCTTAAATTAATTCTAATCTTTAGAAAGATAGGTTTAGACCTAAAGTTATCAGTTAATAGATCCGCCCAGATTATTAGCCGTCCGAATTAGCGAGGGAGTAATAGAAACCGAAGACTATAGTAGTAAAAATAAAAATCCTTATTAATTATTTCTTCTTAAAGGTAAATATTTTAATAGAGTATTTATTATGTTAAATTAAATTAATAAATAGTATTAACCTTATAGTTATTAGCGAATTAGTTATTAAAGAGAATGTTTAGGACGTTTTCTCCTAGATAGTACTTAATAAAGCCTTAGGTATTAATTAGCATTTAAATATATTTCCAAAATTATACAGGTAATTATTCCAATAGGCGATAGTATATTTAGTAGCCGTTAGTTTCTAATTTAGATACTTCCTATAGTAGTTTAAGGATATAAAAGTAATTATCCTTAAAAAGCTTGGAAAAAGCGCTATTTAGTAAAAGTTAGCGGGCGTGTAGAGGCTTATATTATTATTTGATAACGTTAGAAAAATCTTTGAAGCTTTTATAGTTGTAGGATTTATGTAAGTAATTAAAGATTTTAATTTTCTACCGGAGGGTTAGATAGGCAATTGGGTAGACTATTCGATAGAGTTTATTATCCGGGTAATTATTAATACGGTTTATACGGCCTAAAAATTCGGGGTTATAACGTCCTTTATACTCCTCGATTTGAAGGGTATATTTAATAGGGTTAATTATAGGTAGTTTTTATATGTTTGATAGGAAATATAAATCCCGATATAGATTATTAAATAGGTATTAGACTTTATTATAAATAAAAGAGGCGCTTTCTTCTTCGAAAATGAAATATTTTGCTCTTATACTATTTGAGTAAGAATACCTTAGGGCCCCCCCCTCCTTACCTATCCTTTTTATTCTCTTTATTATTTTATTATATTAGAAATCAGCGATGATTCCAAATATAATTGTAATTAGGTTTGCGAATAATATTAATATTTTTATAATAGCGCGTACTACCGACGAGAATTACCGGACTTTATAAATAGTATAAGGGATATACGCGGAATAAGTTGGGGTAAGAGGTATAGAATTCGAAGCGACTAAAACGGAATTAATATATTTTATACGGACAAGGGTACTAAGGATATAAACTCTTTGATTTAGGGACGTAGTAATTTAACCGATAGAATTAATATGATTTTTAAGGGTTTAGTTAGATTATAAATTTCGTTATAGGGTATATACGGCAGTAATAAAATAAAAAATAATGATTCAAATAAATATATTTATAAAGTTAGTAATAAAAATTTAAAGTTACTCCTTTATTCGGGTAAGGGAAATATATATTAAGTATATTTATAGTATTATTATATATAGAGCGTTAGTATTCTATCAATTGATTAAAGTCTATAGAAAATTATAAGGGATTGTAATTAAATTAGTAAAATATTAGATTAAATACTTAAGCGTTATTACTAGAATATATAAAGCTATACTAGTATAAAATTTAGAAACGGAAACCTTTTATTTATTACTCGTTCTCTATTTTAATAAAAGAGTCCGGGCCTTTAAAGAAAGGTTTACCCATATAGATTAAATAAAGTTCGTTTAGGGAATAATAGCTTAGGTAGTTAACTATATCCGGATATAATAAATTAAAGGTTAATTATTTACTAATAAACTAGAGAGTAGTATAGTTAAAGCTAGGTGGGTTGAGATGTAGGTACTAACGGAGAAGCTATTAATAATTGTAGTTAATCCCCCTCTAGAATTAGGAATTTTATCATTATTATTATAAATCCTAGAATCTATAACAGTTTATTGAGAGCAGTAGTTAGAGGATATAACGAATAGAGAGTAGGTATTATACTATAATTATTAATTAATAATAACAGTAATTAAATTAAATCGATAGTACGAATTTCCTATTGCCGACTTTACCCCTAAATGTAGTAAAACTATTTAATATTATATAGTAAGTGCTAAAAAAGAGAAGAAAAGGAGGGGAATTCGAATACCGGAGGAAAATAACGACGAATCATACCTACTAATCAAAGTAAAGAACTCCCTCCTAATTTGAATTCAAATAGAAGTTATAGGATTCTAGGCTTTTTTCTCTTAGAGAAAAGTATTAAGCGTTTAGATACCTATTTGCGCCTACGGGCTAAAAAAAACCTTTATTTATAGAGAATATCTATTTGTACGGACTTATAAGTCTATTTGTACGGACTCCAAAATTGTAAGTTTAAAGATTTTTCTAAGATAGTGCAGAAGTATATATTTCAAAACTAGCTTATAGAATTTAGGTTCTTTTTGTACATTTTTTGATATTTATATTATACAAAAGTGCAAGGTAGAACCTTAGGAATGGAAATAATATTTCAAAAATTCTAAGGAATAATAATAATTTCAATAATCAAGAAAATATTCCACTCTGAAAGGCCTTGAGCTCTAGGGTATTATGGACTAAATCCATTAAAAATCGACGAGTAGAATAGTACTACTTTTAATTTCATCCAACTTTATTCCGTAGAGCTATTATCAATATTATAATTTCTAGTCCGTACAAGTAGACTTTCAAGTACGTACAAATAGATATTATCTATTTATATTATCTTAAATTGCTTTAATACGGAAGGCTTCTTCTAATTAAATATTGAAAACTAGTTACTAATGGAAGAAGAGCTCTCAAATTATTTAGATAATAGAATCAAAGCCGAAAGAATCCTATTATAGGTATTAAGGTTCAGTAAATTAAAGGGGTACTACCTAGTAATTAAATTAGAAGAGGAGTAGTATAAGGAGATTGAAAAGTATTTCTAGGAAGGGAACGAATTATTAATGATATTAAAATACGAGAATAAGGGGTGGGGAAGAGACGATTATATTGATTATAGGTACTATTTAAGTTGAATTATAATAATATTCTTTTGCCCTTATTATATAACTATAGCGCCTTATTGCTATAGGGTCCTTCTTTAATTCTGTAGAGGGGAAAACCGTACGGCGTTAAGCGCCGCCGGATGAAAATTCCCAGCTTTATTTCGGTCGTAGTTTTCACCACACCGCTCCTACTTTACTTATAATTATAATAATTCTTACCTACTACTATAGCTAATTAATTTCGTCTCTTCCCTCGCTACGTTATTCCAATACTAAAATAATAAAAATAATAGGAATATAACTAAGGATATCGCCTTCCTTCGCCGCTTCTCCGTTTCAACTCCTACCATTCTTTCCTCTACCTTCCTCCCGCTTCTCCGTCCTATCTTCCTATTTATATCCCTACTCCTCCGCTTTATTATTCCTATTTATATTTACCTCTGCCCTATTCTTTTACTTCCTACCCCTCGGCTTTACTTCTATTTATAATTGTATAAGGACTTTCTCCTCTATTTATATAATCCTCCCCGCGGCGCCCCTTCTTGATTTTCTTCTTTTTTTTTCTATTATAATGTTATTTAACATAGCCTCCTCTAATTGCAACTATCCTAGCCCGATTAACCTTACTTCTAACCCGGAGGTCTCCTCCTCTAAACTATTTCTAGATTCTATATCCTCCCCTAGTTTTATAGCCCCGGCTTATTTAAAACCTATAATATTTTCCCGCACACTTTGTAGTAATATAGATTTTAAGATCCCTCTAAACTAGTATATTTATTTCTTCTATTATTTTCAATCTTTCTACTAACTTATATAGCGCCGTTTATAAAATCCCTCACCTTTACTATATTTTTAATCTTACTATAATCTCGAATTCCAATTGAAAATTTAATAACCCTAAAGCTTTTCGTAAGATTATTATTAGTAAAATTTATTTTATTTCGGTTTCCTATAAGTCCTACTTTCCTCTCTGTTCTATTTTCCTTTTCTAATTAATCTTTACTCCTAATTATTAACCCCTAAATTATAACCTATAATTATATTATTAGTAAGTATATACTAAATATTCCTATTGGTCTTTATAATATATATAACGCTATTTAATCCGTAGTTATTACTATAATAATAGGTAGTCCGGCCGGATTTCGTTAAAGGTTAGTAGATTTCGTTCGCACCGCCTAATATTTTTCTAAGCGTATATATACTCGTTTAGTACAAAATAACCTCCCGTATAATATTATTAATCTTCTTTGTACCCTATGCTATAATACTACTACCTTCTAATAGAAGGGATATTATACGCTATATGTAAAGGATATCTTCTATGATTATACTCCCTCCAGTCCTAATATTAGTAGTATAATAAACCCGGTTTATATTATTTTTAGTTCTAGTGGTAGTATAATTACTCCTACGCGTATTATATCTAATTTCAATAGTAGTAGTAGGGCTACTCTTATTCATACGGTCTCCGGCCCTAATAGTAATAGTATTGCCCTTAGCAGCCCTATAATTATCAATACCCCCGGCCGCTCTATTTTAAATAATAATCGAGTTTAATAGTATTATAATATTATTACGAATTAAATTCGCAAAATAGAGCTTTTCGAAGAACTTTTCAAGCGCAATTAAATATTAAATAAACAATACTCCAATCTTTACTATAGCCGTAGTTTAAATAATATTTGTAGTTAGTATAATTGTCTCCTCCCTATTTCTAATTCTTTTATTCTAGTATCGTTAATAATTCGTTCCCTTCTTAGCAATGCCTTACAATTTCCTTACGCTACTCCTCTTCTAATTCGATTACTAAACAGTACTCCTTTAATTTACTTAACTTTAACGCCTATAAAAGAATCCTTTCGGCTTTAACTACATCGTCCAAATAATCCTAGAACTTGTCCAAGCGACGTAGTCACGAGAGACAAAGCTAAACACGTCAATTCCAGGTCTATAGTAGAATCACAAGATGAAGAAGAAAAGAACGAAACGTACAAAGAGTGCACGCAGAGTCTAGGGTTTTGACCCAGAGCCTGTGCGCCGGCCTTATACGCCGGCCCGGCAACGGGTCGGTTATATGTCCGGCTGCGCGGCTACCCCATGCTAAAGCCTGTCCGCCAGTACCGTAACATCACCCCCCCGGTACACAAAGACTCGTCCCGAACCGTGCGAAAACCACAAAGAAACTATCATACATGCAAAGTGGGTTCCAATCCCGCCAATTAAAATTGTGCAAAAAACTCGCCGTTACCTTAGCTCGAATACAATCGCTATCCAAATAAAGGGGGGGTATCCTCGGACTTCCGATTAATTAGTTAGATTCTAAACCCCTAAGCCTTTTCTAATTACACTAACTATCTACTATAGTATATTAAACGTTTAGCTCCCCAATATTATTTAAATTGTGAATCTATAATTTCCATTCCGTTCCAAAAACGAAGTAATAAAAACCAATTTCTCTCCTCTTTTAATTTACTTCCTTACCCTAATATAGTACTAACCACGTTAATCTCGTCCCCTTTTATTATAGAACATTATTATTATTATAATCCGCTTTAAAGTTATCCACTTCGGCTATTTATAATTAGTAGTTTAATTATTTTAGCAGTCCTAATTAACTAAAGTATTCCTTGTAGAAGGTCTTAAGATAGTAGAGTGAATTCTTAAAATTGCTTGCATTATAATATTTCGGGTCTAGGTTATATCCTTTCTAACTAGTATGATATTATAGCCTACCCTAATATACCCTAAATACCAATATACCTTCTACCTCCTACTTAATATTATCTCCAATACATTCGCCTATAGGCTCGTCTACTTATTACCCTAACAATGGGTTATTAAGGTACTTCCTTAGGCGGTCTGCGTAGAACATATTTATACTGCGCTATCCTCCCGGAACTTCGAATCGGAAAGAGTATCCACACTTTCCCTTAATTTTAAACTATCGATTCGTAAGTAGGAAATTTAATTTATACCTAGGCCCATCAAAAAGTTCGTTTCTTTCTATAATAAAAACTTTATCGCCTATACTAAAATTAGGCAAACGCTAGTATTAGTTCGCCTATTCCGTTATACACTTTTAAAATACTATAATAAATTCCCTTACTTTAATAATAGACTCTTGTATCTTTTTGATTAATTTTTGAACCTCCCTACAATTAAACTTCTTATAGGCGGATAACTATATTATATTTGTCTTCGCTTCCTAATTTAGGGTATTAGGTATAGAGAACCTTTGTAAAACCTAATAAAATTATATACCTGCCAAACTATTATATAATATTCCTATTTAAATAACATCTATTACTAGAATAACGTCGGACTAATTATCCTAAAACTAGTAAATTAATAAACAAAGTCTCTAATCCAAGTATTCGTTTATAATCTCGGCTTGGCCGGCCGTCTAACTATATCCTAAGGATACTAATTTCTATTTAATATTAAGGATCTTTACTAATTCGTTTATAAAATCAGTTATGAATTATAGTCCCTAATCCAAAATAACTCCTTATAATAGACTATATATATAATATAGCCCCTTAAAGTATATTCTAACTATATTATATACTCTAGCAGTAATATAGTAGGGAATGGTCTATAATACTGTATTCAATCGACTTACTATTACTAATATATTATTAAAACTTTAATAATCTTTGAATATAAATTTGAAGTTTATTACAAAGTATTACTATATTTAGTTTATTAGTAATGTAGGGTATAATTCGCTTAGCGTTTTATCGCGCGGGACTTTCGAAGTATAGTATATCATACAATTTGCAACATGACAGTCTATATCTCTAATTATACCGGGCTACTAATATTAGGCAAATACTAGTCGTCGGGTTTTATTGTAACCAAAGTATACGGTTATAATTTTTATATATAGTTCGTAAATCACCTGTACCCTTAATATCCCCAGTAGTACTACCAATTTATTATATTATATCAGGATTTTATTATATACGACGAATTAGTACCCGCCTCCCCCCCAACGAACTATATTTCAATAAATTTCTAATTCAATATTGATCTTATTCTCGAGGAGGAGCCTATGCAATAGAATATATCCTTCCAAAAGATCCTCCTTCGATATTGGGCTACCCCCTACCTACTTCCTAACGACGTCTAAATTAACCTCTATAATTATAATATCGATATTTATTATAGAGGGTAACAGTTAGATACTCGAAATAGTTGGGTTATTATTAAAATAGGTCATCGTTCAGTCCTCGAAGGTTTCAAAAAGAGAAACTCTATTCGCACGGGGATAAAACTCTATTCGCACGGGGGGCAAAAAGTGAAACTTGACTATATCTTTTTATACCTTAAGAATTCTAGTAGAGAGTAGTAAAGTATATTATATTTTTTCTCATTTTTTTCTCTACTTACTATAACCTTTGTAAGAGCTGTAGGTGTTTAGTAGCTCGAGAAACTCCAGGAGAAAGAAAGTGAATTATTAAAAATAATACAAATAATTTTTGTTGTAAAAACCTAGAAAAGTAAGATCTAGGTCACACTTGGGCTATGAAACTGAAACCTAAACCCAAAAATCCGCAAAAAATCAACAAGTATTTTGGTGCCACCCTCAGCCTTATATAATAAGGTCTGATTAAGTTATACCTAGAAAAGCAAGTGGATCCCCGTGCAATGGAGTTTCTTCCGCGTGCGAATAGAGGTTCTCTTTAAAGATGCGGCTCGTACAATAGGCGTCCTACTTCGCCTTTTAAATCTTCAAATCTTCAAATTTCCTTAACAAAGCGTCTACTACCCTATTATCCTTACTTAGCCAGTACGAAATCACAAAATAGTATTAGGCGAGGAACTCGGCCTACCTAACATAATGGAAATTAAGCAACTATTTTATACTAAAGTACTTTAAGGCCTCATAGTCCGTAATAATTAGGAAAGGGCTCTAGAGCCTAACGAATTCCGATCTCTAGCACTGCAAGGCCCTAACAATTGCTATAAATTCCTTATCGGAGATAGAGTAGTTATATTTAGCGCTGTATATTATTCTTAAAAAGAAAACGACCGGCTTCTAATCGTTGTCGACTTCTTAAGAGGGAACTCCGGCTATTATACTATTAGAGGTATCCGTTTCAACCCTAGTAGGGTAATTATACTTAGTATATATTAAAATAAGTACGCTCAATAGCCTTACTTTCAACTCTTCGAACGCCGCTTAATAATCCTTATTCTAACTATACTCTTCCCCTTTTTTAGTAAGAGCAATCAATAGCTTCGCTATATAGTTATAGTCCTTTACAAACTTTCTTAGAAGTTGCAAAATCCTAGGAAAGATTATACTCCTTTAATGTTCGTAGGGACTTACTAATCTTTTACGACGGTAATTTTCCATAGATCGATAATAATTCCGTCTTTACCAACAACAAAGCCGAGGAACTTAGTCTTTTCAATGTAAAATTTATATTTGTCCAAATCAATTTATAGCCTAGTTACCTCCAAACGAGCTAATACTTTCTTTATATATGTTTTATATTCTTCTAAACTATTCGAAAAGATAAGGATATTGTTACTATACGCGCTATAGAAATTATTAAAGTAACCCATCAAGGTATTGTTAATATACTATTGGAAAGTCGAAAATCTATTTATCAAACCGAATAGTAGTATTTTATACTTATACGCGCTGTAACGAATCCTAAATATCATTAGCTCCTTATTATCCAAATGCATCCTAATTCAGTAGAACATTTATTGTATATTAATCTTTGTAAAAATCTTTACTTAGTTAATACGAACGATTATTTTTTCGATAATCGGATGGGGATAACAATCCTTTCTAGTAATAATATTCAATTTCTAATAGTCTATATAGAAACGAAGTCTACTATTAATCTTAGGTACGAATAGTATAGGTGCGGCCTATAGTGCTAAATCACTTTTAATAAAACCTTTAACAAGGGTTTTATTAATATATTTTCCATAAGCATCCAATTTATTAATTATTATCTTATAGAGTAGACTATTATAAAACTCTTTAGGTTATACTCCTTCTTCTAATTCAATTTTATAGTCACTCGGCTAATTATTGGGTAAGGTATTAGACTATTTCTTATTAAAGATATTAAAATACTAGCAGGCGTACTCGGGCACCTCTCTCTTTACCCTCTCTCTCAATTCCTCCTCGTCCTCCGCTAACTAACTATCTTTTCGCTATTAGTCATCGATAAATCGATCCAATTCGTATAGGCTAGTAATTCCCATATGTTCTTTCTTAGCGAATCGGAGAAATACTTCAATTCCTATAACAATTAGATCGTTATAATACTTATACTAACTAACGCTATCTCGCTTTAGCCTATACCTCCCTCTCTTCAATATAGGTCGGTTTGGTACTTGTTTTCCAATATTGTAATATACTCGTATTGGTTAGGCAGTTTTTCGTCCTCTTCTACCGGCAGCGCCCTTTAATCGTAAAACGCCTATTCTATTTTAGTAAAATCCTTATATTTTCCCTTATTCATCGGGCGGACCTTCGGTTCTTCGAATAAGTTAGTAGGGTATTTCGGTATTAGGAACGCTTCTTTTTAATTCTATAATGATAGTATTGCCTCCAATTCCTAGATGTAACAAATAATTCTTGGACAAGAGGGCAAAACGAGGTGTAGATGTGTGTGCTATGGAGAGAAGACTAGAACAAAGAAGGAAAAGAAGTGTGGAGGGCTTAAATACAGGAAGGGTATAAGGGCATAGACCTATAGGAACGATAGAAAAAGGGTAGGGATATAAACCTACCCGATAACACGCCCCCGTAGCCCGAAACAGCTCACAGGGGACATTACCAGTAAATAACCATAGTATGAAATCAGGCCTATAGAACCTTCTTAATTTCCAGTCTTAGTATCGAAAGAAATTTATTATACTTATCCGCCTTTACTAGCTTTATTAAGCTATTTACAATTATTTCCTCTCCCTTAATATAAATGCGACTGAATTCCTTCGCTTCGACGTTTTTAATAATCCATTTGAATTGTATATTTATACACCGGTTCCTTCCCGGTACTTTACAATTCAATACTCTATCCTTCGTATTCTTACTATTTATATATAGGCCTTTTAAGGGTAATTAAATATATCCCAACTCCTCCAATATATATACCATCTATTACAGTAATTTCGCTATTAATACTAAGTTCGTGAACTCCGCCTCTATTATACTCGTTGTAATAAAGGTTTGCTTTTTTAATTTCTAGCATACTAGTCCTCTAATTAGAAATACAATATGACTACTAGTACTATACTTCGTTGCTAGGTCATCTATCAATAAGGCGTCTCTAAATACCTTTAAATCTATATCCTTTAGTAAGATCCTACTACGTAGAATTATTCCTATATCCTTTATCTTTATTAAATAACAGAAAGGATACTTTATAACCGCTATTAAACTAATAGTCGGTATTATATTACCTTCGCAAAGCCTATTGACCGTAAATATAATATCCGGTCGTATACCCCTTAACAAATAGTTGAGACTACTAGTCATTTTAATATATTTCTTCTATTGCTTTAGCAACCCGTCCCCTTCTTTATAGTCGCCGATTTTAATATTAAGTAGCTATAGTGTATTTACCCTATAGAAGTCGTTATAACTAAACTTTTTAATAATAGTTACTATATATTTTGGCCAATTGACGAATACTATCCTCTCCTCCCTCTTCCTTAGAATATTAAACCCTAGGCAGGTTCTAACTTCCCTAATGTACTTGAATTTAAAGTAGGCTAGTAGTCTATCCCTAATATTAAAAATAATTAACTCTAATAGCGCTACTAAAAGGAAGTTATCTACGTATAATACCAATATCGTTCCCAATCCGGTATTATTAAATAAGTAAATATTATTATTAACTGGCTTAAAACCCAAATCTTTTAAAATAGGTAAAAGTATTTAAAATTAGTAGAGAGGCGCCCGCTTTAAACTATATGTTACTCGTCTAAGGAGGTATATTAGCTTCCTATCCTATAACCTCTTTTTAAGGCCAGTCGGCTATTTAATATAGTACTTTTTCCCTTCTAGAACTAGAGTAATTAAGAATACTATATTAAAGTCGAAGTAGTAGTATTCTAAATTAAGTACAGCTATAATCGCTAAGAATATCTTTACACTAACCATGTTAGCTACTATAGTATAGACTTCCTCTATATCCTACGAGCCCTATTTAAAATTATTATAAATAACCTATCTAGTACGTGGATCCTTCGTTTTAAACTTAAAATTATCCTTTTCGTTAAATACTTACTTCCTAGGTAGAATTTTTATATTCTTAGTATATAGAATTAGATTATAGATTTCCCTTTCTTCTTAGGCCTTAACTTGCTTCTTGATTGCTAGCTTCCAATATAATTCAAAGTTAGTTAGTTTCTTAGCCTGTCGATAGTTCTTAGGGACTCCCGGTTTTAAATCTATATTATATAGTACCTTTGCAACTCTTAAGTATACTATATCTAAGTTCTTCCTTACAATCCCTTTTTCTTATAAACTATAGTAGAAAGTAAGTATAATAGGGTTACCGTTCTTATCCTTCCAAATCGTACGGTTACTATTAATAATCTTTAGCTTATCCGATATATTTTATACTATTAGAGCCGCCCGTCTACGAAGCCTTCTTAATATTATAAGCTCTAGCTCTATTATTTAATTCTCCGGTACTAAGTTAATTTCGAATTGGTCTATTATTGAAGGCGCTGCCCCCGGCGATATCGGAGCCGCCTCTAACGAAGCTTGAATTTAGCCCGGATTTATTAATTCTCCAACTAGGGGATTAGGCGTTGATTACCTTTGTAATTGGTTGTATATAGATAGTACGGGCACTTCTTTATTAAGAATATTAGGGTTAATAAAGGAGGATAAATATAAAAAGGACTTCTTAAATAGTAAATCTTCCTTATAAACTTCCTCCCTATTTCTTTTAGTACTATTATGGTCGCTAAATAGTTCCAATTCACTGTTAAAAATATAAAAGACTAATCGTTTACCCCTTTATCCTTATTTTATTCTATAGATTTTAAAATATTTGATTTATTCATTATCTATAGACCTCATAGTATTAATTACTATATTTCCTATATAGAATCTATCATTAGGGTTAATATACTTGAATCTTTCTTAATTAATACGTTTTCCGGCTACGTATTTAGGTTTAATATAGTTAGGCCTATAGAAGGTATAGTCGGTCCTAGGACTAAGCTTATCGGACCTAGAAGTAATATAGCCGGACTAAAAAATATACTTATTGGTCCTATAAGTAATACTATTAGAGTATTTAGTAATTGAATTAGTCCTAGAGAGATTAGTATAGGCGTAACGCTTAATAAGGGGGTAGGTAAAATTGATATAGGTTTTATTTTAATACTAAGAATTATTTCTATTATTAAATCCCTCGTTATTAGTATTATTATTGAAGGAGGCGATTGGTATTGTTATTAGTCGTTAGTTATTGTAATCTATACGTTCATTTACTTTATAATACCTCCTTTACTTATTTAATATATTAGTTAGAAAAGATAACTATATACTCAAAGGCCTCCTCCTCTAGTCCCTCCTTTGCCGAGGTCTCTAGGAACCTTACTATATTATCTTTAATAAATTACTTTATGTCTAAATCCTAAGTTAAGAAAACTTTCCTATTAAGATCACTATATCCTACTAAGTAGCTTCATCTTACTCGCTCCCTAAATTTATCGCCCTAAACCCGCTTCTCCTTCTTAATATAGTAATATAATATATAGAAATACGTCCGTAAATACTTTAGGTTTAGCTTGGGACTAAGGATACTAGCGGTTCTATAGAGAACTTTATAGGGACCAATATTTTTATCGTTAAATTTTATCGGAAGAAGATTTAGTATTTTAACTACAGAATCAACTACTAGCGGCTAGAGTTTAATAGGAATATTATATTCCAAAATAGTTACTCTTAACTTTTCTATTATTACTCTCCTAGCCCTTTTTAGTACTCCGTTTATCTATAGGGTATGCGCTGGTATTTTAATAACTTTAATACCCTCTTATCACTCTTAAGTAACAATAGGATTGTTTTAGAAGTCTTTCGAACTAAAGCTAAACTCTATTCCTCTATCTAAACCTAGAACTTTTACTTTCTAGCTAATCTAAAGTTCTATATACCTCTTCTATTCCTCAATAGTAACTAGTCCATCCTTCTTCTCCTTAATTATTTTAATCCAATGGAAGCTATTAATTATATAAATGAAGTAGACTACGTATTTATAGCCCAAATGACTAGCAACATTATAATTCTATATGCTAATTCTTACAAACTCTAAAGGTTTTATCGCTACGGGGTTATTAACTTTATAAATATTATCTATTGACTTACTTCGTAGATAGGCGTTATAGTTATTATAGTGTAGAACGTTAGTTAGTTTGATTCCGGCATCTTTATAGACTTTTAAGACCTGATCCCTCCCTATATATATAAGATGTTAGTGTACAATATCGTAATTAATCGTTACTATTATAGCTAGGCCCGGGGCGCAACGGCGGTACTTCTAATCGATTTCCTGTAGTAGTGAAATTGGTAAAACTGGAAGGTTATTAACTTATTAGTATTGTACTTAACATCCTTCATTCCTCCCTTTCGTAAAAGTAATTCTATTACTATCTATTCCCTAGATTATATTACTGTCTAAGGGACTAATTCTTATTAATAGGTTAGCCGGTATTAATAAAGAAGAAATTGTGTTGTAAATCGTAATAAGGATAAAATTACCTATAATCGTTGGTAGTTATAGTTCAACCTTCCTAATATAATATAATTTCGAGGATTGGCTATTGCCTATTCAATAATTAACTAACTATAGTAGTACATAAAATTCTATAAACTATTTTACATCGTTAAAGATATTTAATGTATAACCGCTATTAAATATTACTATATCCTTATATAAAGAAAAGGTAATTGCCTCGGGAGCTTGTTAGACTTTGACGAAATTAAATTGAATGCTATTGCTACTCTGTATATATATAAACAGTTTTAAATCATTCGTTAGGAATTCTAATAAAAATCCTTCAGGAAGTCGACGTTGAAGGATAAACTACCCAGACTAAATAATAGATTGGAATTTGCAGTAGAAGTGGCGGGGTTATAAATATTCGAAGTATTACTAATAATAATAGTAGTCGTTCCTCCTCTAACTTTACTCTTCTCCTTAAAAGCCTTCTTCTTATTCCTCTAGCTATCCGGAACCTTATCGGGATTATACTACCAATATTCGGCGGTATTAGGGGCGCGATGATAATTATAAGGATAGTGCTTCCAACCCTTAACAATCCTTTTATTTTATTTATTATACTTAATACGCTCCTAGCTATTATAGTTGCTTCTACCGTTATAGTTATCATTATTACCGTTAGTACTGCCCTCAATCTTTACATCCTTAGTCTTAATCTTAGTAACTACTATATTACTATACGTCTTCTTAATATTAGTAAGAGTCGATAATTAGGTTAAGAACTTCTTGGTCGTTAATAGTCCTTTATTTAAATTAGCCGCCCACAACTTAGTATTAATAGGATAGGATTACTTAATAGCGTTAAAGAGATTCGTCAATTCGATATTATTATTAATAATATAGCCGATATCTTTAATACGTTTATATAAGGTTTGGTGGCGTATAAAGAAAGCCTTAAGGGATGCAAAGGAAGTTTGGTTAAAGGTTTAATACTTATTAAAGACGATGTTCTTAGCTTTATTAGTAACGTTGGAGATATTGTTTCGAATTAAATTAAAGACATACTTGGGGTTATCGTTATCTTCATCCCAACCATTAATTATTAGAGTAGATTGGATATTATTATTATTAATCATTGAATCAATAATACCTATAACCTTTACGCGGTCTATATACTATTTAGTAATAGCCTTCTTATCCTCCGCCTTTATTACGGCCTTAACTTGAGGCTTAGGGATTGTAATTGTAATATAAGGTTTTAAACTGAGTAAAGCGAACTAAATGCATAAAGCGCGAGCCTAGGCGTTAATGTTGGTTTTACTCTTGAGGGAAATTAAGGTCGTAATTGTGTTGTATTCTATAATAGATGTATTATAATCAACGGGCAAAGTTACTAAATTAACGGGTAGGATTACTTTCTCTAGGATTAAGATCGAGGTTGCGGTTTATAGAGGTAGATATCGATTCGTTGAAGTCTTTATTCGGTCGTTAGCTCAGGTCGACTTTTTTTATCGGCGAACAGGGTCGTGATGCGGTGTGTATGCAATGATTATGTTGTGCGACGGCGATTTAATTGATTGATTTTAGATGCGCGCAGTAATAGCAATGTGATACGCAATTAGAGGGCTTATAACCTCTTGGATAAGAGGGTAAAACAATATGTAAATATATATACTATAGAGAAAAGATTAGAATAAAGAAGGAAAAGAAGTGTGGAGGGTTAAAATATAGGAAGGGTGTGAGGGCATGGACCCATACGAACGACAGAGAAAGGGTGGGGACATGAACCCACCCGACAATAATAATCGCTTTCAATATCTCTAATCTCTCGGCCGCTTCTTCCTCTTCTTTAATCTCGGGGAAGATGAAAAAACGATTAGCGGCGTTTATTAATACCCTATACTTTATATCCAATACATCCTAAGGATAAGATTATATTCTGAATTGATAATAATTATAATTCCCTTGGAAAGGATCCGATTCTGTACCCTAATAGTACTGCGTAAATATTAGTCGATTATCTCACTATATTAGCCATTATACCCACCGACGGCATATAGTTTAAATCCCTATAGTTATTCTATATTAACTTCGTCGATTAGGCGGTTAGCGAAGTTTCGGCTTACAAAGATATTTCCGTTCGCTCCCGAATTAATAAGTATATTACTAGTAGATAATAATTTACTATTACTGATTATAATACAAAATACTTCTCCCCTCAAATAACTATTTAAAAAATCTTTATTTACCTTTATTACTCCTTTTACTACTTTAGTTAGATAATCGTATATTAATTTAACCCTTAGGAGGGAGTCTATAATTCCTAGGGTAATTAATTTTTTGCTTCCGCTAGTTCGGCCTTACGAGCGAACTATTCGACTAATTCATCAATACGGTTCGAATTGCGAAACTTATCAAAGCAATCTCTGAAATAATAGCTAGTTTACTTACAAACGAAATATTTATTTTCTTCTAACAGTTTATATACCTCCTCCTTTAATATATTAGAGAGGCGCTAAGATCCTAAACCTTTAACTACGGACGAAGAGGAAGAAAACGAACCCCTAGCTTTATTAGAAGTATTTTTATTATTCTTATCTTTATTTTTATCCCTGACCCTTACTATTTTTATACTTAGACTTTCATAAATATTAGCTATTCTCTATATATCTTTTGGCTATACGTGCGAAAGCCGTAAAATTAATAGTATCTTCGCTATATCCGGAGAGGAGCGCGTTCTAAATATTAATCGGAAGCTTCCAATTGAATCCCTACTTCCAAGTCTCTACCGGGCGGTTATATTCGCCAGCTAATCGTACGAAGGCGTTCCTAAATTCCTAGAAATCCTTATTTATCCTAAACTTTAGCTTATTAAATTCGAGAATAGCCTTCTCTTTGCGATTGTAGTCGTAATATTCGTTCTTAAAGTAGTCTAATAACTACTAAGAAGTTTTGAAATAGTAGGGACCGTCTCCTAAATACGGTTCTAAGTGCTAGGCGGCCTTGCCGGTAGTACGGTTTTTAATATATATCTTGTTAGACTCGTTATTAGTAAAGTAATTGGCATTTAACTTCAATTTGTTTTAGATCCGGCGGTACCAAACATCGAAAGAAACAGTATCCTTATCCTTTTCGTTATAGGAATACGGCGGGTCCTTTTCCTTAGCCGATAATCGACTAATAATATGAGTAATTAAAGTAGTAGTAGCAGGGGTATCCTTATAATTGAAATTATTAGTATTTTTATAAGTGCAGTATAAATAGTCATAATTGAATTATTTTAAGTTTTGTGGGGTTATATCGATAGTAACTCTCTTCCTTTATTTATATAAATTGAAGTTCTCTTTAGTAAACCGAGCGATAATGGCGTTGAAGTCGATAATTTCACTCTCCTTAAAGGCTACTTTTATACATAACTTTTTAATCTGAATTTTAATAGTAATAGTACGATTCCAGGCTATTACTAGCTCCTTCTGAATTATAATCAAGTTATCCTTAATATAGTTTAGTTTAGTTATTAATTTAGGATAGTTACGATAGCCCTTTGGCGGGGTAGGTAACCGACTATAATAACGCTCCGGCGATAAATTCTAGCTATTGGGCGGACTTTGAGGGTTAGAATAGGAGGGGTTGTAATTATTATAATTATTAGGGTAATAGTCTCCCGGGCGTCTTTATAGTCCTCGTAGACCTCCTACTCCTTTAAATATTCGTTTTTAGTGCGGGTATATTTACTTATAGCGGTGTTAAGCTCGTTATTACCTATCTAGACTTGTTTAATTAGGTTTTAGACCTTTTTACATAGTACAATATTTTTATAATATAAGTAAGCTACCTCTACATTAGTAGCCGGAGCTTTACTACTATTACGCGCGTTATTTAACGTATTTTCTAAAATAGTAATCTTCTTCTAGAGTTCGGAGTTATCGTCTTCCGTAACCTTCTAATAATTAAGGAAATATATAGTATATTTAAACATTTTACCGAGATTGATATTTAAGTTAATAGTAATAACCTAATAGCCCCGCCACTAGGCTAAGGCCGCCTCTACTAGGATAGTACGCAGCTCAATTTCCTAGAAAATTGCTTCGACCCCCGTAGGGTCTTTAAATATTTTCAAAAGTCAGGAAATCCACCAGTAGCGGTCCCACACGCATCTTATCTCGGGCGAAGTAATAGAGTTAACTTGCCAACAGGCACCAAAAACTTACACGCACGCACCCCCACCGGAAAAATGGGGCGGTTCAGCTGATGACACCTGACATTGTAAATCCCGTTTTTACCCGCGAAATTTCGTCTTTTCAATGCACGCAACATCGCTCTACGTTGGTCATTTCTTTCACTCTTTTTTACACAGCCATTTACACCAGCACTTTGCACCAGCACTTTGCACCACACTTTGCACCATACTACACTGCACTATACTCCACTACAATGCACTGCACTGCACGCAATTACACTACACCCATCTATACTATAAACATCTACTCTCTACCACCTCGAGTAGAGTGTAATGCGAGCTGCCCGTCTCGAGCCCCTCAACGCCTTGAAAGTATCACCAGGCAGATCGGCGCTGTCAGATTAGCGCTGTCAGATCAGCGCTGTCAGATCAGCGCTGTCAGATTTGCTTGCCCGCTGAAGATCAAGATTTACAGGGAATTTACTGGGTTGACCCACCTCATGACATTGAAAATCACGATTTTTACAGCCAAAACAAGATAATTTACATGTCAGCTGTCAGATCCCAAAAGTGCGTGCGTGTAAGTTTTTGGTGCGTCTCGGCAAGTAAACTCAAGTAATAAGCCCAATACTCCTTACTTACCGCAGTAAAAAGTTGGAAAGCGAAGGAAGGACCGTCCCCCTTCTTAGAATAGTACTTAGCGATTACGCTAATCTTCGTATATAAGAATATATATACGTCTTCTTTCTTAAAGGTATAACGCATATCGGTCATCTTTATAGTAACTTCCTAATTAAAAAATGTAATAGCCTCGTCAATATCACTAAGAATATCCTTATTATCGAGGTTAGACATATTGAGGCTACAAAATTGAGCATCCTACCTATCCTTAGTAGTGATAATATTAATTGAGTAACGATGGAAAGCGTTATCCTATTCTACTACCAACTCGGGGGTAATAAGTACGTTATTCATATCAAAAATAATTTACTCGGCAGCAACCTTATTCTTCTAAGCCTTAATAGCCTACTTTTAAACTTCGCTTGTTTGAACGCTCACAGCGGCAATCACTTTTAATATAAACTACGTAAACTATTATCCTTCTTTCTTAAGTGAAGCCTAGCCTACCTTTTCCTCTAGGGTATATGCTATTGTAATTGTTAATAATACGACGCAATTACTTATAGTAATAGGATATTTGAATTCCTCCCTAGAAGTTCATAAATTAATCTTATAATTATCACGAGCGACGTAGTCACGAGAGACAAAGCTAAACACATTAATTCCAAGTCTATAATAGAATCACGAGATAAAGAAGAAAAGAAGGAAACGTATAAAGAATACACGCGGGGTTTAGGGTTTTGACCCAGAGCCTGTGCGCCGGCCTTGTGCGCCGGCCCGGCAACGGGTCGGTCACATGTCCGGCTGCGCGGCTACCCCATGCCAAAGCCTGTCCGCCAGTGCCGTGACAGAACTCTTCTTTTATTAATAATTAATTTTTAACATCTAACTAAAAAAGGCCTTCTATATTAAGGTAATTTAAAACGATATAGGTGAAAGTCTCTTTTTTTAGCCTGGAAGTGTAGATAGGTATTTAGACGCTTAATACTTTTCTCCGAAAGAGAAAGGCCCAGAATTCTATAATTTCCGTTTTAACCTAGACTAGGAGGGAATTTTTCGCTTTAATTAATAGGTATAGTTCATCTTCATCCTCCTTTAATATTCGAATTCTCCTTCGTTACTTTCCTTTTTCGTACTAACTATATATTATTGAATAGCTTCGCTATTAAATTTAGGGGTAACGTCGGTAATAGTAAGTTCGTACTATTAACCTAATTTAGTTACTACTACTACTAATTGGTAATTATAGTACAATACCTACTCTCTATTTATTATATCTTCTAACTACTCCTCTGGGTCAATAGCTGTAGGTTCTAGGATTTATAATAATAATAGTAGGGTCCCTAATTCCGGAGGGGGACCGGCTACGATCACTATTAGTTTCTTCGTTATTACTTACGCCTCAACCTACCTAATTTTAATTATACTATTCTTTAATTTATTAATAGGTAACCGATTTCTAATTTATTTTATTCGAATAGAATTAACTATTTAAATTACTATTCTTCGGGCAGATTTTATCTAATCTATACGGTGTCACGGGGCTGGCGCCTAGGGGTATTGTTTGCCTGGCGTGTAAGCCAGGCGTGCCCTCTGGTTGGGTGCACGGGCCGGTCGGCTGTCGGCAGCCGTCTTCGCGCCTAGATGCACTGCGTGCCATTGGGTGTATCCTTCGGGAGCCGCACGGGCTACATTTCTGGTCTTGGCATTTCTAGTACCTTCGATGCCCACCGCATTTCGTGTATTTAGCTGGAGCTCTGTGCCAGTAGGGTATAGACTTCTCTCTTCCTCTTTGTCGATTATTTCAAGCTCTTTTCATGGCTTACCTGCGTGTATACCTCGTAGATCCCTTATATTATAATCGACCCTCTTTTTAATACTCTAGCTCCCCAACGGTCTCTAGCATACTCGCCGCATCAATGTCTCTAATTGCCCGAAGAATTCTCTGGCTACTAACCTTTCTTTTTTTCTTTGCTTTACTGTGCTACGTTATAGCTTCGATTCCTTGGGCTCAGAACGGTTCCGAACGCTAATAGTAGTTTGCTGTAGCCATTTAAACCCTTATTAGCGAAATTAGCCGTCTTTAGACAATTGCCGGGAATTCTAGCGCGAAGCCCGTTTCACCCTACCTCAATAAATTTACAGGGGATAAAAACGATCTTGATACGTAGATTCATATACTTGAAGTAAAGTTGTACGTCAATAGCCCGGCTATTAGTAATTTGGAGGCCTAATTCTACTACCTCTATTCTGACTTTTTACCCCCGGTCCGGAAGAATCTCTTCTCCTTTGCCTACTCGTCGTCTCTAATTAACTATACCCCGGGCCGGTTGTTCGAGAAATTCTAGTCCTCCCACGGGGAGGTTAATTCGGATAAGAAGGTTGGCCTCGAATCCTTTACCTTATAGTAGAAATTATAGGAATCTAGTTCCAATTTCCTTATCTACTTTGAGGAGGTACTAAACTGTACTAAGGCTAATACGTGGCTAGATTAAGTTATTATTAATTCCCTAATGAGTAGCTTAAACAATAAGTAGCTTTCCAGATTCCGAGAACGACCGGAATTGCCCGAAAGTTACGCCGAGTTAACGTCCTACCTCCGGCGTCTTAACGGTAATAGTTTCCTTGGGAGTATAGGGTATTCCAATGCTACTATCTATATCGATAGAGGAGAGCCAATGAATATTACCGTTACCCGGGTTCGGCTTACCCCGGTAGGGAGTTCGAATAATTATAGTAATAGCCCAACGGAAATATAGCAAAAGAAATAGAAAAAGAAGGGTATTTATATAGTTTACGGTTTACCCTCCTATTAGGCTAACGATTATCTAAGTAAGAAGGTCCAAATCCGGTACGTCCGGGTTATTCTAGAATTAGAAGGGGGCCCGGAGGAAGATAATAAGATTGACAATAACGACGAGTACTAAGGTATAGATATTAGCCTAGTAAAACCCGAAGGGTAGATTCTAGAGTTTTATTAGCGCCGGTAGGGCTTAGAAATGCCCGGGAAGGCTGCGTATACCCTACTTATACGTTGGTAGTAGCGAGTCTCACTAAAAGTATATATACTAAGTACTAATACAACTATTGGGCGCTGGAGAAGGTTAGCGGCGCACAGGTCCTATAATAAGGTCGGTAAGGCGGTAATTTTTACAAATAGATAGAACTAAACGTTACAGGGTATTCGAGTGCCCGGCGTAGTAGCTACTACGCAATTTGGAGGTGTGTTGGTACTAACGTATACGTAAATAATAGGTGTTAAGGTAATTAATAGGACTTTCCTAGGGAAATATATTCGAGTAATTCGGCCGTTGATTGTTTATTTAATTGTTTTCTATTGCAAAAACCCGGGTAGTAAGGAGTTAGGAGTATTCGGGAGTATACGGGGGTATTAGAGCATTCTAACTTGTTAGACCGCTTGGATTCTTTCCTATATATAGTATTTTTAGCCATTTTTTCCGAGGGGAGAGGTGGGAAATAAGATTACGGGGCTAGCGCCTAGGGATATTATTTACCTGGCGTATAAGCTCGGCGTGCCCTCTAGTTGGGTGTACGGGCCGGTCGGCTATCGGTAGCCGTCTCAGCGCCTAAATACACTGCGTACTATTAGGTACATCCTTCGGGAGCCGTACGGACCACATTTCTAGTCTTAGTATTTCTAGTACCTTCGATGCCCACCGCATTTCGTGTATTTAGCTGGAGCTCTGTGCCAGTAGGGTATAGACTTCTCTCTTTCTCTTTGTCGATTATTTTAAGCTCTTTTCAAGGCCTACCTGCGTGTATACCTCGTAGATCCCTTATATACGAGCGAGCCTTTTTTTAAAGGCCCGGACTCTTTTATTAAAGTAGAGGTCTAACGGTAAATAGAAGGTTTCCGCCTTTAAATTCCGTATTAATATAGCTTTATATACCCCGGCGATAATTCTTAAATATTTAATTTAATATTTTACTACCTTACTTACAATCCTTCGTAATTTCTTATAAATCTCACTTAGTTAATAATAATAATATTCTTTTACCCTAACTATATAATTATAGCGCCTTATTGGCATAGGGTCCTTCGCTAGTTCTCTAGAGGGGAAAACTATACGGCGTTAGGCGCCGCCGGATGAAAACCCCCAACTTTATTTCGGTCGTAGCTTACCTACGCTGCTCCTACTTTACTTATAATTATAACGGTTCTTACCTACTACTATAGTAAATTAATTTCGTCCCTTCCTTTGCTATATTATCCTAATACTAGAATAATAAAAATAATAGGGATATAATTAGGGATATCGCCTTCTTTCGCTACTTCTCTTCCTCCGTTTTTCCTATTCCTTCCTCTATTTTCCTCCCGCTTCTCTATCCTATCTTCCTATCTACGTTCCTACCCTTCTATTTTATTATTCTTGTTTATATTTACTTCCGCCCTATCCCTTTACTTTCTAACCCTTCATTCTATTCTTATTTCCAATAGTATAAGGGCCTTCTCCTCTAATCATATAATCCTCCCTATAGGGCCCCTTCCTAACGTCTTTCTACTTTCCTTCTTCCTTATTATAATATCCTCTAATAGATAGACGGTACTTCGGTTTTTATTATAATTATAGTATAAATAGCACCTGTAATTAATATAATTGTTTCCTCTCCGTCCCTTCATTTTTTTATTCTAATATTGTTAGTAATTTATTCCCTTTTTTAAATATACCTCGCGAATTCTTTATACTATTCCTCCTCTAA
This sequence comes from Neurospora tetrasperma FGSC 2508, assembly GCF_000213175.1. Classification (NCBI taxonomy): domain Eukaryota; kingdom Fungi; phylum Ascomycota; class Sordariomycetes; order Sordariales; family Sordariaceae; genus Neurospora; species Neurospora tetrasperma. The sequence continues at coordinate 2,806,198 of NW_009799104.1, read as the reverse complement.
TTTAATTATTAAACGGTACTTTTTTAATTTACTTAACTTTAATACCTATAATAGAATTCTCTCGGCTTTAATTCTATTCTTCAAATAATATTAAAATTCTTTTTTCATTAATAGTTAATTCTTAATATTTAATTAGCAGAAGCCTTCCGTAATGGAATAATTTATAATAATATAGGTAAAAGTCTTTTTCTTCAATCCGTAGGTATAAACGGGCGTTTAAACGCTTAATACCTTTCTCCGGAAGAGAAAAGCCCGGAGTTTTATAACCTCCGTTCTAATTTAGATTATAAGGGAGCTCTTCGCTTTAATTAACGGGTATAATTCATCGTTATTTTCCTCTAATATTCGAATTCTCCTCTTTTTCTTTTTTTTATTTATACTAACTATATATTATTAAATAGTTTCGCTACTAAATTTAGAAGTAAGGTCGGTAATAGTAAATTTATACCGTTAATCTAATTTAATTATTATTATTACTTATTAGTAATTACAATACAATACCTACTTTCTATTCGTTATATCCTCTAACTATTCCTGCCTATTAATAATTATAGGTTCCGGAATTTATAATAATAGTAGTAGGGACCCTAACTTTGGGAGGGGGCCGGCTACGATCGCTAATAATTTCTTCATTAATTCTTATACTTCAACCTACTTAATTTTAATTATACTATTCTTTATTTTATTAGCGGGTAACCGACCTTTAATTCATTATATCCGAATATAATTGATTACCTAAGTTACTATTCTTTAAACGAACTTTATTTAATTTATATAAGCGAACTTTTCTTCGAAGGCCCGGACTCTCTTATTTAAATAAAGGTCGAGTAGTAAATAAAAAGTTTCCGTCTCTAAATTCTATACCGGCGTACTTTTATACGCCCTAATAATAATTCTTAAATATTTAATTTAATATTTCGCTAGCCCGAGTATAATCCTTCGTCATTTCCTATAGATTTTGATTAATTAGTAGGATACTAGGGCTCTATATACAATAGTACTAGAAATATATTTAATATATATTTCCTTTGCCCGAAAAAAGGAATAACCCTATATTTTCATTATTAACCTTATAAATATATTTGTTTGAATCTTTATTTTTTATTTTACCGCTTTTGCGTGAGCCTAATAATTAAATTTATAGTTTAATTAAACCCCTAGGAACCTTATCGACTCTATCGATTAAATTACTATATCTTTAAATTAGACAATTTCCATCCTTAGTACCTTCATCCGTATAAAATATATAAATTCCGTTTTATTTACTTCGAATTCTATACCTTTCGCCCTAACCTATTCTAAATATATTTCCTATACCGCCTATAAAGTCCGGTAATTTTCTTTAATAGTACAGACTATTATAATAATATTAGTATTATTTATAAAGCCGATTGTAATTATATTTGGGATTATTGCTAATTTCCGGTATAATAGGGTAATAGAGAGAATAAAAAGGATAAATAAGAGGGGGTAATCCTAAAGTACGCCTACTATAATAATATAAGGGCGAAACGTTTTATTATTGAAGAAGAGAGTACTTTTCCTATTAGTAATAAAGTTCGCTACTTATTTAATAATCTATATTAGAAATTATGTTTTTTATTAAATATATAGAAGTTACCTATAATTAATTCTATTAAATACGCCCTTTAGATTAAGGAGTATAAGGGACGTTACGGCCCCGAATTTTAGGTTATATAGATTATATTAGTAATTACCCGGACTATAAATTCTATTGAATAATTTACCCGGTTACTTATCTAACCCTCTGGTAGGAGGTTGAATCCTTTAGCTACTTATATAAATCTTTTAATCATAAGGGCTTCGAAGATTTTTCCAATATTATTAAGTAGCAATATAAGTTTTCATACGCTTACTGATTTTTACTAAGTAGTACTTTTTCTAGACTTTTTAAGGATAATTACTTTTATATTTTTAAACCGTCATAGGAAATATCCGAATCGGAAACCAATAGCTATTAAATATATCATTACCTATCGGAATAATTGCCTATACAATTTTAAAAATCTATTTGAATACTAATTGACGCCCGGGGCTTTATTAAGTACTGTCCGAGAAAGGACGTTTTAAACGTTTTTTTAATAATTAATTCACTAATAATTATTGGATTAACACCGTTTATTAATCCAATCCAATCTAGTAAATATTCTATTAAAGTATCTACTCTTAGGAAGAAGCAATTATTAAAAATTTCGGCTTTACTATTATAATTTTCGATAAGCTTGGTAAAAACGACGCCGAAACCGGAAACGCCGATTTCTAGTCGAGGAGTACTCCAAAACGAAAATTGACAACGGTAATCGATTTAGGAAGGTCGTTTACGTCCCTTACAATATCCTACAACGAATATAGCGATAGCGTTATATGATTATTACTAATAGGTATAGATAGCGGTGTTTATAGGCTTGAAAATAGTATTTACAACCCGCTTGCAAGAATTTCCGTATATAATGACCCCGAAGCCGCATTTATTACGAAGACTTCGGATAAAATAGAGGAAGATAATAAAATATTAAAGAAATTTATTACTAGAGCGAATAAATCTATAGACTATAATATTGTTTTAATTAAGGATTAATATTAGGTTCGAAAATTGCTTCTCGAATTCGCGTAGGTTCGTATTAAAAAAAGTAGGTCTATGCGACCCGAAGCTAATAAGGTTAGAACCGACTAATTTATTACTAAAAAGAATTTTAATAATTTGAAAAAGGATATTTTAAAGGAGATTAAAAAAGTATTTTAGAGGTATTAAAACAATAAATTAATATTATAGTAAAAGCTATTCGGAATAAAATTAGTATTACCTAATAATTACTTACTATTACTATTAAAAAAAAATTTTCCTCTAACTTTAAACGGTAATTTACTACTAAGGGGGGTAATTATTATTACCGAATTTATGAACTATTCGGACGAAGATACAAAGACGGCCGTAACGACGACCCTAGGCCGGAAGAAATTAGGTTTAGTAGTTAGAATAATTTTTAAAATATTAATATTTAGAGACTATATAATTACCTTTAATAAATCTATATACAGTTAATACTAGTAAAATTAGGTATAAATTATAGAAATCTTTAGTAAGGAGGCCTTTATTATTATAAGTATTATAAAATATTAGTCCGGGGTATATTTTAAAATAGTATTAATAGTTATACTATATTGGAGGTATCAATAAATATAGCGAAGAATAAAAATAAGGAGGTAATTATTATAAAAGTTCGGCCTTAGAAAAGAAGGGACGGAGAGAATAAAGGTTTACTCCAAATAGAAGTTACTATTTTGAAGGCGGCGAACTTACTTTAGGATAACTTCTTCTTTTAAAATAGCGGCGTATACTCTTACGAACTATTCTAAATTTGGAATAATATTTAATAATATTTTAAATATTAGGGAATTAGATATATAGCGAAATTCTATCGCTAAGAAAATATTTGCGCCCGGTATAGTAAAATTAAATATAAAGGAAATTACTTTAGTAAAATAAATTATCCGTTGAATAAAAATAAGTTATTTATTTATTATAAATTATATAAGAAGAAGGGATACTTCGCTTATAATTATAAAGAGTACCCTTTTCTCCGGAAGGCTATTGTGAAAACGTTTATTATATATATTAAAAGGCTGCGGGCGTTCGCCCCCCTTCGTAAGAATTTGGCCGGAAAGGTATTAGAGCTAATAATAAAAATTATAAATAAGGGTAATTTACCGCATACCCCTCCTAGCTCCTATACTATTACTACCTTAGAGAAATAAATTAGAAGAAGTGTAAAAAGAAGGCGGCTAAGAAAAATCGTTAGCCCGACCCCCGATTAAAACCTTTAATTTAATAAAATTTAATAAATATATATTATTTATACTATTGGAGTATAGGGAGTTGGATATATAGTAGTAATAATATTTATATAATTATAATACCCCTAAAGGAAACAATACCTTTATCCTCCGTTAAAGGATATATAAGAACCCTATTTTAAAATAATTAATAATTTAATTGAAAATACTCTATTAGAATATAGGGAAGTTATATAAAACAGGGAAACTTCTATTCGAATAAGAGGAGACTTATAATATTATAATAATTTAGGAGCCGGGTAGGAATCTAAATAGGGATATTTATTATTTTAAGGGCGGGAGGTATTTCGGGGTCGATTATATAAAGAATAAAAGGGCGGGAATATATATAAATAAGAAATAGAACTTAAAGGACTTTAATTTTTAAATTAGAAGGAATTAGACAATAATAATCATTAAAAACCTAAAGGATCCTACGACCGTTTATTTTATTTACTTATTTATTCTAATATAAAAAATACTAGAATACTAATAAGGATTTCTACTCTTCGAATTCTTCGAAGCTAGGCCCTTAGTAAGAATTTGAATTATTATTATTAGGGACTTTCACTTTTAATATCCTAATTGGGTTTTAGAAAATAAGATTAATTTAAGGGCTATATACTTCTTTATATAAGTACAATATTAGAAATTCAATTTATTTACCCCCTATAATAAACTGATAAAATTTAATAATATAATATAAGGAGAGAGAAATAGAATAATTAATTATATATAACTACTATCCGGGGTTGAGGCCAAATATTAGGGAGTATAGCAGTACGAGTAAATTAATTTAAATTATCACCCTTAAAAAGATTAGGTCTAAATAGGAAAAAAAAAAAAGGAGGGTAGAAAAAGAAGGAGGTTATAGTTAGAGTTTTATAAATATAGTAAAAGTAAAGGAAGCGGCGGAGAAACGGATTTCGGTCCTAGAAAAGATTAATATAGTAGAAGATTTCGAATAAGGTTTTATAGGTTCGATAGAGAATTTACGAGTATTATAGAAGAACTCGTTCTATATTAGAAGAAAGGTCGGAGGAAGAGAGTAAATTAGTAAATATTAGGATATAAAATAGTTATAAAGGAAGTACGGCGGAAGTATTAGATATGATTTAAATACTAAATACTATCGAATTAGAAGGAATTTGTTTAAAATAATAGTAAAAAAAAGAAGAAGATTATTTTCAAAATATAATAAACTATATAGTATAAAAATATTACCGAGGCTTTAAAGAACCCGAATCGATTCTAGCCTTTAGATAAATGGGCCCGGACCCGAAGTTATTGCTTAATAGACCCGCTTAAATTACTAACCCTTCGAATTAGTAAGGGGGTAATAAAAATCGAAGATTATAATAGTAAGGCCGAAATTCTTACCGATTATTTCTTCCTAAGGGTAAATATTCTAATAGAGTATTTATTAAATTAAATTAAATTAATAAATAGTATTAACCTAAAAATTATTAATAAACTAGTTATTAAGGAGGACGTTTAAGACGTCCTTTCCAAAATAGTACCTTATAAGGCCCTAAGCGTTCATTAATATTTAAATAGATTTCTAAAGTTGTATAAATAATTATTCTAATAAGCAATAGTATATTTACTAACCGCTAGCTTCCGATTTAGATATTTCCTATAGTAATTTAAGGATATAAAAGTAATCATTTTTAAAAAGTAAAAAAAAACGCTACCGAATAAAAATTAATAAGCGTATAGAGATTCATATTATTAATTAATAATATTAGAAAAGTCCTTGAAACCCTTATAGTTAAGAAATTTATATAAGTAATTAAAGAATTTAACTCTTTATTAAAGGGTTAGATAGGCAACCGGGTAGGCCGTTTAATAGAATTTATAATCCGGGTAATTATTAATATAGTTTATATAATTCAAAAACTTAAGACTGTAACGTCTCTTATACTCCTTAATCTAAAGGGTACATTCAATAAAATTAATTATAGGTAATTTTTATATACTTTATAGGTAATATAATTTCTAATATAGATTATTAAGTAGGTAGCGAACTTTATTACCAATAGGAGAGGCGCTCTATTTTTCGATAATAAAACGTTTTGCCCTTATACTATTATAGTAAATATATTTTAGGGCTGCCTCTATTTATTTATTCTATTTATTCTTTTTATTACCCTATTATATTAAAAATTAGTAATAATTCCGAATATAATTTTAGTTAATTTTATAAATAATATTAATATTATTATCGTAGACTATACTACCGAAGAAAATTATAGGACTTTATAGGCGGTATAGAAAACATATTTAGAATAGGCGGGAATAAGAGGTATAGAATTTAAAGTGAATAAGACGGAACTAATATATTTTATACGGACGAAGTTATTAAGGACGGGAATTCTCTAATTTAGGGATATAGTATTTTAACCGATAGAATTGATAAGATTCTTAGGGGTTTAATTAAATTATAAGTTTAATTACCGGGCTGAAATAGAAGTAATTAAATAAAAGATAAAAATTTAAATAAATATATTTATAAAGTTAATAATTAAAAATAGGGTTACTCTTTTATTCGGGTAAGGGAAATATATATTAAATATATTTATAGCGCTATTATATATAGAGTTTTAATATTCTATTAGTTAATTAGAATCTATAGGAAACTATAAGGGATTGTAATCGGATTAGTAGAATATTAAATTAAATATTTGAAAATTATTATTAAGGTATATAAAGCTACGTTAGTACGGAATTTAAAAATAGAAATCTTTTATTTATTATTCGACTTCTATTTAAATTAAAGAATTTAAACCTTTAAAGAAAAGTTCGTCTGTACGGATGAAGTAAAATTTATCCGGGGAATAATAGTTTAGGTAGTTAATTGTATGTAAATATAATAAATTAGAGGTCGGCTATTCGCCGATAAATTTGAAAGTAGTATAATTAAAATTAAATAAATTAAAGTATAAGTACTAATAATAAAGTTATTAGTAATTATAAATAGCCCCCTCCCGGAATTAAGGTCCCTACTATTATTATTATAAATTTTAAAACCCACGGCTATTAATAGGGAGGAATGATTATAGGATATAACGAATAGAAAGTAGGTAATATATTATAATTATTAATTAATAGCGGCGGTAATTAAATTAAATTGACGGTACGAATTCATTATTATTGACTTTACCGCTAAATTTAGCGGTAAAATTATTTGATAATATATAGTTAGCGCGAAGAAAGAAAAGAAAAAGAGGAGAATTCGAATATTACAGGAAGATAACGACGAATTATATTTATTAATTAAAGCGAAGAGCTCCTTCCTAATTTAAATTAGAATAGAGGTTATAGGACTCTAGGCTTTTCCTTTTTAGAGAAAGGTACTAAGCGTTTAAACGTCCGTTTACGCTTATAAATTGAAAAAAGAGATTTCTATTTATATTATTCTAAATTGCTCTAATGCGGAAGGCCTTTTTTGAATAAATATTGAGAATTGGCTATTAATAAAAGAAGAATTCTAGGATTACTTGGACGACGGAATTAAAACCAAGAGGATTATATTATAAATATTAAAATTGGGTAGATTAAAGGACTACTATTTAGTAATTAAATTAGAGGAGGAGCGGCGTAAGGAATTTGCGAAGTATTTTTAAGAAGGGAATAAATTATCGATAATATTAGAATAAAAGAACGAAGGGACAGGGAAGAAATAATTATACTAATTATAAATACTATCTATATTATAGTTATAGTAAAAACCGAAGTACTATTTATTTAATATTTAATTATATTTAAAAAACTCCAAAAAAATTTCTATTATACGAATTTAGTTCGTAATAACAATATAACGTTATTAAACATAATTATCATTTATAATAGGACAGTTAAGAGTATTGATAGTGATAAGACTACTAGGGGTAATACTATTATTATTAGAATTAGAAATTATACGAATAGAAATAGTTATATTATTACTATTAGGACTGGATATAATATTCGCGAGAGTAATTATATTATTATTACAATTAAGAATAATACGAACCGGATTTATTAAATTACTAATATCAAAGCTAAAAGCAGTACGACCGTAGAGGATATCCTTTATATATAGTATTTAATATCCCTTCTATTAAAAAATAATAATACTATAATATAGAGCGTGAAAAAGGTTAGTAATAGTATTCGGGAGATTATTTTACGCTAAATAATTATATATAAATTTAGTAAATTACTAAATAATACAAACGAAGGTATCTAATTTTTTAATAATATCCAACCGGGCTATTTAATATTATAATAACGGTTACGGACTAAATAATATTATAAATATTATAAAGACCAATAGGAATATCTAATATATATTTGCTAATAATATAAATATAGGTTGTAGTTTGGAGGTCGGTAATTATTTATAAAATAAATAATTAGAAAAGAAGGGCGAAAGAGAGAAGGATATAGAGTTTATAGGAAGCCGAAACGAAGTAGGCTTTATTAATAATAATTTTGCGAAAAGCGTCGGGATTGGTAGGTTTTTATTAGATTATAAAACTATAGTGAAACTTAAAGTATAATAAAGGTAAAGGATTTTACGGATAATATTATATAAATTAATATAAGGATTAAGAATAATAAAAGGGATAAATATATTAGTTTTGGGGGATTTAGAAATCCGGATTATTATAAAGAATATAGAAAAATATTATAGGTTTTTAATAAATTAGGGCTACAAAATTAAGAGAAGTTGTAGAACCTAGAAACGCTTTTAGGGAGGAGACTTTAGGGTTGAAAGTAAAATCGATCGGGTTAGGATAATTATAATTAAAAGAAATTATTTTAAATAATATTATTATAAGGAGGAAAAAAAGTAAGAAGGAATAAGGAAGGGATATTGTAGGGAGGATTATATAAATAGAGGGGAGGGCTCTTATACCATTAAAAATAGAAGTAAAATTAAAGGTTAGGAAGTAAAGGGCCGTCACGGGGTGGAGGTAAATATAAATAGAAGTAACGAAACGGAGGAGTAGAGATATAGATAGGAGAATGGAATAGAGAAGCGGGAGGAAAATAGAGTAAGGGGCAATAAAAATTAAAATAAAGAAGCGGCGAAGGAAGGCGACGTTCTTAACTATATCCCTATTATTTCTATCATTTTAATATTAGAATAATACAGCGAAGGAAGAAATGAGATTAGTTCGTTATAACGGTAGGTAAGAACTATTATAATTATAAGCAAAGTAGGAATAGTATAGGTAAACTACAGCCGAAATAAAGTTAAGGGTTTTTATCCGGCGGCGCTTAACGCCGTACACTTTTCCCCTCTAGAGAAGTAAAGAAGGACCCTATGCTAATAAGGCGCTATAGTTATATAGTAAGGGTAAAAGGATATTATTATTATTATTATAATTTTCGATTTTTATTACCCCCTTATTAATTCGGAGGGCTAATGGTTTAAATAGGTTTACTAAACAATAGCTTCGGGTCTTGGCCTATTTCTCTAAAGGTTAGAATTAATTCGGGTTCTTTAAAGCTTCGGTAATACCTTTATACTATACAACCTACTATATTTTTAAAATAATCTTCTTCTTTTTTATTATTATTTCAATAAACTCCCTTTAATTTAATAATATTCGGCATTTAAAATACATATAATATATTTACTATACTTCCTTTATAATTATTTTATATTCCAATATTTATTAATTTACTCTCCTTCCCCGACCTTTCTTCTAATATAGGACGAATTTCTTTGTAATACCAGTAAATTCTCTATCGAGCCTATAAAAACCTTATTCGAATTCTTTTATTATATTAATCCTTTCTAGAACCGAGATCCAATTTTCCGCCGCCTCCTTTATTTTTAATATATTTATAAAACTCTAATTATAACCTCCTTCCTCTTCTACCCTTCTATTTCTTCTCCCTACTTAAATTTAGACTTCTTAAGGGTAATAATTTGAGCCGGTTTGTTCGTACCGCTAATATTTAGCCTCAACCCCGGGTAATAACTATATATAATCGATTATTGTATTTCTCTCTCCTTATATTATATTAATAAACCTTATCGGCTTACTACAGAGGGTAAATAAACTAGGCCTCTAATATTATATTTATATAAGGAAGTACATAGCCCCTAGATTAATCCTATTCTCTAAATACAAATTGGAATAGTAGAGGTTAAAATCCCCGACGGTAATAATTTAATTTCCTACCAAGGGCCCAGCCTCGAGGAATTCGAAGAGCGGGGATTACTACTAGTATTTTAATATTCCTTGTATTAGGATAGGTAAGTAAATAGAATAGACGATTATAGGATCCTTTAAATTTTCAAATATTATTATAATTTAATCCCTTCCGGCCTAGAAATTGAAATTTCTTAGGTTCTATTTCTTATTTATATATATTACCGCCCTTCTATTCTCCGAATAGTCGATTCCGAAATACCTCCCGCCCTCAGGACGGTAAATATCCCTATTTAGATTTCTACCCGGCTTCTAAATTACTATAATATTATAAATCTCTTCTTATTTAAATAGAAGTTTCTCTTCTTCATACTACTTCCTTACATTCTAATAGAATATTTTTAATTGGATTATTAATTGCCCTAAAATAGGGTTCCTATAAGTCCCTTAATAGAAAATAAAAGTATTATTTCCTTTAGGAGAGTTATAACTATATAAGCGCTATTACTATTATATATTTAATTCCTTATATTCTAAGAGTATATATAATATACGTTTATCGGATTTTATTAGGCTAGGGGTTTCGGTTGGGGGGTCGGACTAACGATTCTTTTCGGCCGCCCTCTCTTTATACTTCTTTTAATTTATTTCTTTAAGGTAATAATAGTACGGGAGTTAGGAGGGGTATTTAGTAGGTTACCCTTATTTATAATCTCTATTATTAATTTTAATACCTTTCCGGCTAAATTTTTACAAAAGGGAGTAAACGCCCGCGGCCTCTTAATATACGTAATAAACGCTTTTATAATAATTTTCCAAATAAGGGGATACTCCTTATAATTATAAGCGAAGTATCCCTTCTTCCTACATAATTTATAATAAATAAATAACTTATCCTTATTTAACGGACAATTTACTTTACTAAAATGATTTCCTTCGTATTTAATTCCGTTATATTAAGTGTAAATATTTTCCTAGCAATAGAATCTCGCCGTATATTTAATACCCTAATATTCAAAATACTATTGAATATTGTTCGAAATTTAGAACGGTTCGTAAAGGTATACGCCGCCGTCCTAAAGGAAAAGATTATTCTAAAGGAAGCTCGCTACCTTCGAAGTAGCGACTTTTATTAAGAATAAGCTTCTATTCTTTCTATTCCTTCTTTTTTAAAATTAAATTCTTATAATAGCTACTTCGTTATTTTTATCCCTTACCGCATTTATTAATACTTCTAATATAATATAATTATTAATACTATTCTAAAGTACGCTCCGGACTAATATACTTATAATATTTATAATAACGAAGGCCTCCTTACCGAAACCTTCCGTAGCGTATATTTAATTTTACTAATATTAATCGTACGTAAATTATTAAAAATATTTATATAATCTCTAAATACTAATATTTTAGTAATTATTTTAATTATTAGATTTAATTTCCTCCGGCCTAGGGTTATCGCGACGGCCGTTTTTATATCTTCGTTCGAACGGTTTATAAATTCGCCAATAATAATTATTTCTTTAATAGTAAATTACTATTGGAAATTAGAAGGGATAATCTTTTCAATATTAATAGTAGGTTATTATTAGAAGGTAATACTAATCTTACTTAGGATAACTTTTACTATAATATCGGCCCATTATTTCGGTACCTCCTAAATACCTTTCTGAATCTTCTTTAAAATATCCTTCTTCAAATTATTAAAATCCTTTTTAATAATAAACTAGTCGGTTCTAGCCTTATTAACCTCGGGTTGCATAAATTTACTTTTTCCGATACGAGCCTACGCGAATTCGAAAAACAATTTTCGAACTTAACGTCGGTCTTCGGTCGAAATAATATTATAGTTTATGAATTTATTTACTCTAATAATAAATTTCTTTAATATTTTATTATCTTTTCCTATTTTATCCGAAGTCTTCGCAATAAATATAGCTTTAGGGTTATTATATATAGAAATTTCTACGAGTAGGTTATAAACGCTATTTACAAACCTATAAGTACTATTATCTATAGCTATCGGCAACGACGATACAACACCGTCGCTACATTCGTCGTAGGATATCGTAAGGGACGTAAACGACCTTCTTAAGTCGATTACCGTTGTTAGTTTTCGTTTTGGAGCACTCCTCGACCAGAAATCGGCGTTTCCGGTTTCGGCGTCGTTTTTAAATTTCAATTAATTAATAGAATATTAAAGATCTATATATGATAGCGTTGCAAATATATTTAATATATATTTCCCTTACCCGAATAAAAGAGTAACCTTAGATTTTCGCTATTGATTTTGTAAGTATATTCATTTAAATCTTTATTTTTTACTTTACTACTTTTGCGTCAGCCCTGTAATTGAATTTACAGTCCAGCTGGACCCCTAGGAATTTTATTGATTCTATTACTTAAAATACTATATCCTTAAATTAAAGAGTTTCCGTCCTTAGTACTTTTATCCGTATAAAATATAAAATAGTTTTCAGACACCGATGCGATGCTGGATCCCTAGTTCAAGCAACGCCCGCTGTATTAGTGAAGCGTGGATACTACCTATATCTCTTGTTCGGACGGCTGTAGCCGCCCTCACCCAATTGCTTCACTGTTCTTTCTTTTTACTCTACTCCTATACTTTATTGCTTCCTTGCTTCCTTGCTTCATTGCTTCATTGCTTCATTGCTTCATTGCTTCATTGCTTCATTGCTTCATTGCTTCATTGCTTCATTGGGATAGCTTCCATAATGTAGGAGAGAAGATGACGATAACCTTATCGATAGGCGATATAGTGAAGGATTTCAGAAACGGAAGGACCCAGTGTATTCTGGCGCAGACTATCGTCGACACTGTCTATAAAGTAGCCAATCATAGTATGGCTTGGCAAGACGCCCTGACCAGTTGTAAGGCCGTGCCACGCATTTGACCAATGAGAGGCCAAGAAACTTCAACAAAGAAACCTGGCTGTAGACGAACCGTCCTTCAACAGGCCGCTCCGGTGGATGTGGGTTCAGGAACCCCCAGACTGTGAAAGTCATCCACCACCTCTGCAAAGTTGAAGCACGCTTCAATTAATTCTATTTTATTCGCTTCGAACTCTATACTTTTCGCTTTAACCTATTCCGAATATATTTTCTATATTATCTATAATGTCCAATAATTCTTTTCAATAATCTAAACTGTTATAATAATATTAGTATTATTTATATTGCCGATTGTAATTATATTCGGGATTATTATTAACTTCCGGTATAATGGGGTAATAAAGAGAATAAAAAGGATAGGTAAAAGGGGGGAACTTTAAGGTACGCTTATTATAATAGTATAAAGGCGAAATATTTTATTATTAAAGAAGAGAGCGCCTCTCTTACCTATAACGAAGCTTGCTACCCACTTAATAATCTATATTAGGAATTATATCTCCTATAAGGTATATAGAAATTACCTATAATTAACCTTATTGAACGCGCCCTTTAGATCGAGGAGTATAAAGGATATTATAGTTTTAAGTTTTTAGACTGTATAGATTATATTAGTAATTACCCGGACTATAGATTCTATTGAATAAGAGTTAACCTGCCCGCACGCACCAAAAACCTCCATGTACGCACCCCTACTAGAAAACTGGGGCGGTTCAGCTGATAATACTTGACATTGAAATTACCGTTTTTACTCGCAAAATTTCGTCTTTTCAATGTACGCAACATCGCTCTAACTTGGCTATTTCTTTTTACCCTTTTTCATACAGCTAATTGTACGCACTTATACTACTATAGTACTAGTATTCTATATACTATTATATTAATACTTTATACGTATTTACAATAGTATTTTATAGTTATTCTTAATATACGTTAAATTATTGTATTTAATTAATTTTTAGACTAACCGATCGCTCTAAATGCCTTTTCCTAAGCGCCTTTATTATACGTTGTACTCTTTAATTATAATATATTTGCTTCTAATGCTTCCTTTAACCCTAATATAATATAGACCGTACTAGTCGACGACCCCCTCTTTTCTCTTAAATTTACTAATAATTATAATAAAATATATATTTATTTTATTACTTTTTACTATTATTACCGCTTTAGTATTTTAATTTAGCGTAATTAAAAGTATAATAAATTAGGCTGTAAAGCATATAGTTTTATTATTAAGGTTGTATTTCGATGCGATTATATAGAGTATTACCCTTAAACCGTTTATAATAGCAATTCGAAAAAGCGTTCTATATTATAAAAAAAGGCTCGCTATTATCCTTTTAAAGTTATATTCTAATTTAAAAAGAGTATTAGTTAGAGATGGACTACCCGGGCTATCAATTTTATATACGAAGGCTACCCTCTATTATATACTTTAGAAGGTTATTTTATATTTTATAGTAAGGCTTTTAAGTACGAAGTTAATTTAGAAATTAATTACTTTGTCGGAGACTTTCTACTTTAATAAGATTTTATTATATAGACTATTCTCGCTATAGTTAGGGAAAAGTATTCCGAGATTCCCTAAACTTATAAAGATTTTAATAATATATATTAGAACGCCCGCTGTAATTAGTAATAAAGTTATAATAATACCCAGATTTTCATTAAACGGTTTAACGATAATTATAATAGTAACAGGGTTCTTATATTCAAATATAAAGTTTTTGAGGGAGATAATAATACACTCTATTATACTTTTTGGGTAACTAAATACTAACGTCGGATATAATTAAGGTTCCTATATACCCTCTTAATTAATATAATATATAAAACTAATGGGGTATTATCTCCTTTTAATCTAGGGAATAATCCTTATACTAAAAAGAATTTTTATACTAGTCTTTAAGTAGTATTTAATAATAAGAGGGAGGAGGGTTATATATTTTTAGCCTAGTATATTAGAGATACTGTTAATAAGTTTAAAATCCTTTATCTAATAGTAGTTATTACAGACGGCAACCCTTAATTTATCAGTATAATTGATTAAACCTTCCCTAATATATAAAAATAGTAATATATTTAGTATATTAATTATAATACTATTAATTACCTTAAGAAGGATTAGATTTATAGTCCTTTATATAATTAAGAAGTATAAGAGTAATTTAATAAAGAAGATTTTAAAGAATTAAAACGACGTTACGCTCGAGTTTTAATAATAATTAGAGTTAAGGCTAAATTTAACCCTTTATTAAATAAGGTTGCTAATATATGGTTAGTATTATTCTTTATATAGTAATATATAATTTATTCCTTTAATATAGTAGACTTCGCGTATATTTAGTTTATTTTACGGAGTTAGTTTGGAAAGTAAGAGGATATTATTTCGTAGATTCGAGAAATACTATTACTTTGTAAGAAGGAGTAAGTAGGATATTATATTAAGAATTATTTTAATTAAGGATAGAGGACTATATTATTAAATAAAGTTATAGTTTATTTAAAAATTATAGTCTCTCAATTCGTAGTAGGCTAATTAGATTATATAAAGCTTACTTCTAGTATATTAATAACTATTATATAATATATATAAGTTTGTTAGCTAAGTTTAATAATTATATACGTATAAAGTGGGTTAATTACGAGTAGATGGGTAAATACCCTTATAAATTATTTGCTTGGGTATTCGATCTTATTGACTTTTAATAATATAAATTTAAATTAAGGTTACCCTCTAAGCGGTTGGGGCTCCCTAGTATCCCTTTTAAATTATATTTAAAAATTTTAAAGCCTAGTATAGATTCCCTTATATTTATAAAATAGAGGTCTTATTAGAAGAGGGTAAAATAATCCTAGTTATAAAGGAAGTTTACTATCTATTTTAATACCTATATTAACGATAGGTAAATTATTATTTATATACTGGGTATATTTTATACTAATTGCCTTTTTAGGATACGGTAGATAGATATTTTAAATATAAATTAGCTGCTAAAATAATGCCTAAAGGCCACTTACGTAAGTAAGGAGGTCTATTTAGTAGTGAACTTATATTCGTAATACTATTAAAGACTTTACATATATATATACTTACTACGCTAAAGGGTAAATTATATAATCTAAATACTATACGAGCTTTAATACGCTATAATTATTCTAAGTACGAATAGGGATTTAATATTAAGGAGTTTAATACTAATAATATACGTAGTTGTATTAAAGTACTAACGATAAAGAGGAGGATCATAATAAATTAGAGAAATATTGGAAAATAAGGGCGAGGGAGTAAATAGTAAGAGACTAGGTAGTAAAAAATAAGGTTATTAAATTATTATTAATTTCCTTTTACCTCTTTGAGCTCTTTAAACTCTCTAAGCTCTTTGAACTCTCTAAGCTACTAGAATTAAGCTTTAAATTATTAGATGTAAGTATTTAGAAGGTAGTTAATTATAAATAGTAGTAGAAGACTCCTTAATATTATAAAAGTATTACCAGATTAGCGCTATTAGATTCCCTTTGCTTGCCCGCTGAAGACTAAGATTTATAGGGTATCTACTGGGTTGACCCACCTCACGACATTGAAAATCCCGATTTTTACACCCAAAATAACATATTTTACATGTCAGCTGTCAGATCC
The DNA here is from genome assembly GCF_000213175.1 of Neurospora tetrasperma FGSC 2508. Taxonomy (NCBI): domain Eukaryota; kingdom Fungi; phylum Ascomycota; class Sordariomycetes; order Sordariales; family Sordariaceae; genus Neurospora; species Neurospora tetrasperma. The sequence continues at coordinate 2,789,636 of NW_009799104.1, read as the reverse complement.
CAAAAAGTGCGTACCTTAAGGTTTTTGGTGCGTGCGGGCAGGTTAACTCTTGAATAACCTACCCAGTTACCTATTTAACCCTTTAGTAAAAGGTTAAATTCTTTAGCTACCTACGTAAATCTTTTAGTTTTAAGGCCTTCGAAGATTTTTTTAACGTTATTAAATAATAAAATAAATCTCTATACGCCCGCTAGCTTTTACTAGGCGGTACTTTTTCTAAGCTTTTTAAGGATAGTTACTTTCGCGTCATTGAATTATTATAGGAAATATCCCAATTGGAAGTTAATGGTTATTAAATATACTATCGCTTACTAGAATGGTTACTTATATAATTTTAAAAATCTATTTAAGTACTAATTGATACCTGGAGCTATATTAGGCGCTATCCGGGAAAGAATGTCTTGAATATTCTCTTTAGTAACTAATCTATTAATAACTATCGTATTAATACTATTTTTTAATTTAGTTTAATTTAGTAAATATTTTATTGGAATATTTACTCTTAAGAAAAAGTAGTTAATAAAAATCTCGGCCTTACTATTATAGTTTTTAGTTTTCATTACCCCTTTACTCATTTAGAGGGTTAGTAATTTAGGCGGATCTATTGAATAATAACTTCGGGTCCGGACTTATTTCTCTAAAGGTTAGAGTTAATTCGGGTTCTTTAAGGCCTCGGCGATGCTTTTGCACTATATAGCCCGCTATACTTTTAAAATAATCCTCTTCTTTATCATTATCGTTTTAATAATTTCCTTGCAATTTAATAGTATTTAGTATTTAAACTCGATTTAATACTTCCGCTGCGCTTCCTTTATAACCATCTTATATTTCAACGTTTATTAATTCGCTTTCCTCCCCCGACTTTTCTTTTAGTATAGGAAGAATTCTTTTATAATGTTAGTACATTCTCCGTCGAACCTACAAAAACCTTATTTGAAATCTTCTATTATATCGATCTTTTCCGGGACCGAAATCTATTTCTCTACGGCCTCCTTCACTTTTATCGTATTTATAAAACTCTAATTATAACTTCTTTCCTCTTCTACCCTCCTATTCTTTCTTCCCATTTAGACCTAAACTTCCTAAAGGTAATAGTTTAGAGTTTACTTGCCCGCACCCCCCAAAAATTTACACGCACCCACCCCCACCCAGAAAAATGGGGCGGTTTAGCTGATGACACCTTACATTGAAAATCCTGTTTTTACCCGCAGAATTTCGTCTTTTCAATACAAGCAACATCGCTCTACCTTAATCATTTCTTCTCCCTTTTTTTCACACGGCCAATTGCACCAGCACTTTACACCAGCACTTTGCACTAATACTAGCACTCTACACGCTATTACGCTAGTACTTTATACGTATCCACAACAACAGTCTATACTTACTACCTCTCAACGTACGTAATCTCACTCAAATCAATTGATTTTGATTACTTTCAAACACTAACAACCATACAAATGCCTCGATACAACTAGGAATAATGCCGTTGCTGTCGCGCTTCTTTCTCCTCCATATTCCTATCGCTATTACTATTATTGTTATTATTATCGCAGTAAGAGTAGGTTATACCAGCCGACAATAGATTCTTCAATATAGTACTAAACTCTAATTTCTTCGACATTTTTAAGTAACTACTTAGATTATATCGCCGCTACCAATTTAGTATTGTTATTCAAGGGTCGTACATATTCAATAAGGGAGACAATAAAGGTGAATATTGAAAATATATCTTTTAATTTAGTCTCGCCTAATGCAAATAATACCCAGAATCGAATCTATATAAGAAATGAAATACTACAATACGATAGATCGCACTAAACTACCCGTTTCGTATTGTTATAGAATTACTCGAGAGAAACGGCTGCAAATAGACTATACAGCTGTTGAATTGTATATATCGAGGCTATAAACCATCGGATTATTTATATAGCCACTCTATATTTCGTATAAGGGTTATTAATATACACTAAATAGTATATATTAATGGCCTTCTTAAGTAATGTAATTTAACCGTTAAATCTATTTATACTACTTGTGACGGCGCCCGCCAGGCTCTACCGCCACGACCGCCATATTCCCAGGGGGAGTTCTGGTGCTATTGAAGGCCTACGAAGGTTGGAGGAACGAGTGATATAGAAGGTCCGAACTAAGACGGACTAAAATAAGCTCTAAGCCTATTGAAGGTGTTTGCTCTTATTCATCATATAAGTGAATGGGGATACGAGTAAAGGGATTGGCTAATAGCGACCCGTATGTAGGTTCCGCTATCGCTTGTATAGCTAGGGTATTTATTTGGGTTCGTATATTTGTATTTAGTTCTCTTCCTTTTCTTCTCCTTACCTAAAATCTTCTATTATAGATAGTATTTTAGCTTTGCCTTCGATTCCCCTATCCTGTACCCTTGTATTATTTTAGGTCCCCCCAATCCATACCTAGGAAGGTTAAATTCCAACGATTTGAAATAGAAACCGAAATTAATATTTCAATTAACTATTATAATTTAAGTAAGTGTAATTTATAATAATTACGATAAATATTATAGTACCCCTATATATTTGTAGTAGTATTAGTACTAGAATTGAAGGTTTAGTTAAGAATTACTTTGAAGATGATTATTCTATCAATAATCTTTTTGAAGAAGGAAATTCCGAAGTCAATAACTAAGTCGATGAAATTTCCTACGAAGGAGATGTTAATAACGAGGCAGAAGCTAAATTGTTAGAAGAAATAGAATAAACTACTATTGAATTTAATATTAATAAAAAAAGATTATTATTTACCGAAAGGTTACTCTCAAACCTTAGTGCGTCGATTCTATCATTAAGGAAAATGCGAAATCCTTCATACGCTTCAATAAGGAGTATTTTAATAGTCTCTACCCCCTTAAGGGGAGATCCTATAGCAAATTTACCATTTTCTAAGAGAAGATTTCATTATACTCTTATTATTAATTTAATTCCCCCTCGGAAGTATTAGCCGATGCTCTAACTAAGATTAAGGACGATGAGGAGGAATTTTATTTGTTGTTTAATCTGTTTGATTATTATATTAGTAGCGAGATTGATAAGTATAATATTGTTTTTAATTTAAAGGATATTATTAAGGATTTAAGGGATAAGATAGAGGAGTTTACGGAACTCTTTATCCGGGATGCTGTCCTTTGCGTCCCTTATTACGCTTTATTACTTACTTTAAACCTTCCGTTCTAAGGTTATTTAAACGAAATTAAATTTACCGAACTGTATACTAATTAATCCGCTAATATATTTTAGCAATTTAAATTTTAGGTTATAATAGCTATAGCTTTAAGGGAACAAGTATCGGAATTGTAATAGATTTTTTCGTTTTTGAATATTAAGTTCTATACTATTTATAATTGGGGCTTTAAATTGAAGGAAATTCTTTCTAATATTTTAAATATTAACCCCCGGATGATCTAATGCTTAAAGGACTACTTAATAAATAAAGAGGAAGAAATCTAAATTTTAAAAGAAACAATTACTAAATTGAGTATTTTTAAAGGTATCCGCTAATTTGTAGATAGAATAGCGATTATAGTAAAGGAAACGGTCCTCCCTAGTATTAAGAAGAATTTAGGCACGGCCCCCCTCCGCCGATTAATTACTTATTTTAGAACGATTCTACCCGTTAATAATAGCGACAACGAGGTTATAATTGCCCTCCTCTATTGCGTTCGCTTCTTTACTAAATAGATTAACCCGCTTAAGTTTTATAATTAAAATAAGGAGAACGATATACCTTTCGAGGCTTAGTACAAATTAATTTAAGATAAGCTCGAGATTAATATTGATTACTACTTTACCGACCGCGATAAGTTTTTCTATATTAGTATAGTTTAGCCGGATGTATTTTCAAAGATTTAATACTCTACCTTTACGAAATTTATTTAAATTAACTTACTATTTATTTTAGTTTAATAACCCATTTATAGTATAAACATAGCGATTTTAATTAAAATAATAGGCTTTCGTTAATTTTATAAGATCAAAAATAAAGGATAATAATAATTTTAATCTCTTTAAAAATAAGTTTATTCGTATAATTAATAAATATTAATATTTTAAAATTAAGTAGAAGTACGAACTATTCTAACGCCTTCTTATGGAATATAAGAAGTAGATAAGTGCTAAGTATCGAAATTATTCTATTTCTTTCGAATTTTATTGTATCGATTATTTTAGTTTTAGTTAAGTATTTAAGACTATTATTGAGGAAACTAAGGTTGCTTCTTCCTCTTTTTCGTATAATAAAGGAAATAATAGTAATAAGGGAATTGGAGGCTCTAGCGGTTTTAGCTCTTTTATATTTAAACCCGTTAATAATAGTAGTAAAAATAATTATTCTATAATAGATTGTATTGAAGAGACTATTTATTTATTTAATAAAGGTCGTTGCTTCTTTTATAAGGAATATAATTATATTAAGTACAATTGTCCTTCAAAAGATTAGTACAATTAAGAGTGTTGCGATCGAGTAGTTACTATTAATAAATATTATTTAATTTATAAGATTGGTACTCCGCTTATAGCTCTAGTTAGAGAACCTACTATTACTACTATTAATAATTAGGGAAATTAATTGCTTTAGGTAAATTAGATTCTTTCCGAAGGGAGGTATCGGTTACAGAATAGATAAAGGATAGATAAAAATAAGGAAAGAATAGATTCAATTTAATATCCTACTTAGGAGGGGATTTTATATTTATTTAATATACTATAATTAATAATGGAATATTTTTATTTACATTTAATACCTTAATCAATATAGGAGTAAATAGTTATTTGTTTATCAGTACTATATTTATTAATAAATTGAAAGAACCTTTACTAGTAGAAGCTACGAGCGACTTTCCTATGCGAAGTATTAGTAATTATTAAGGAAAGACTAACTAAGGTATTAGAGAAGTCGTTAAAGCCGCTTTAAAGGTTCGGAATCGAATAATACCCTTCGATTATTTTATTATTATTAATATAAATTATAATATAACTATCGGCCGTAAATAGTTCGACCTCTACGATACTTAGGTAGATTGTAAGAACCGACGATTAATTTTCGCTTTTGAATAGAAATCCGACTATAAATAGATAAGGAATTTTAGTTTTGAAATTTATTCGGGAAGTTTTAGTATAGTAAATTTGGATTATTAGAGGAATATAGTCTACTATAATATATTTATAGAATTAAAAGATAAATAATGGGTTAACGGGAAGAATAATAGCTACCCGGCGTATAGGTTTACGAGTAGATATACGGTTGCTCTAAGGCTTATTCCAGCAGATTAGTTTTTCCCCGACTATCGTTAAAAAGAATTTAGTCAAAAATTTTACAATTAATACTACAGAGAGGTTTAATATTCTTAAAGATAAATTAAGAAACGTATTTACGAATTCGAGGCTCTTTAACTATAATTTTCAAGAATAGTTCTTATTATATTAGCCGATTTTAAATATATTCGAAATAAAGATACTAGCGAGTTCGGTTATACCCGTCCTTATATTTTATTCTAAAACCCTAATTCGATTTTTAAATAGATTAATTTATTAAATAAAATAGAAAGGAATTTGATTAATTTTACTTACTTTATAGTATTAATTATAGAACCTGTATAATCCGCCCGAATTAAGCCGATTGAATTTCGAAATAATAAATAAGGCTTTAATAATTAAAGTACCTATAAATTCAAAAGGGATTCGACGGGATAGTATAAAGAGAGACCGATTTAGATATATATTTTTAACAGCAATCTTTTTACTTACTCGGCCGTTAAAGACTATCGGACGATATATTTTATAAGTATCTTCGAAATCGATTAGTTTATTTAATTTAAACGAATAAATAAGGACCCTATATAGGAATTATTCTTTCGAAACGAAAGAGAATTGCGCGAAGAAGCTTTAAGAACTATACCCCATTGTTATTATAATTATTTCGATGTTTTTAGTAAATATAATTCTAATACGTTGCTAGAATACCGACTTTACGATTATAAGATCGATTTCGAAGAAGGTTACTGATTAAAGGAATTTGGTTATAGCCCTTTTTATGAGATGTCCTCAAACGAGTTAGAGGTTGTAAGGAAGTATATTTTGGAGAACCTATTAAAGGGATTTATTGAAGTTATTTCGTCCCTTTGGGCGGCCTTTATCCTATTTATAAAAAAGGTTAATGGAAGCCTCTGCTTTTGTATTGATTATTGAAAGTTTAATACTATGATTAGAACGGATTGATATCCGCTTCCCTTTATTGAGGAGATGTTGGTCAAAGTTATTAAGGCCTAGTAGTTTATTAAAATTAATATTTGCTTAGTTTTTTATTGTATTTGTATAAGGTTTAATGATAAAGAGTTTACTGCCTTCTATACCAGTATAAGAGCTTTTAAGTATTAGGTACTATTATTCGGGTTAATTAATAGGCCCGTTAGTTTCTAGAGTTTTATTAATATTATATTGGGAGAATATTTAGGCGATTCTTGTACGGCCTATATTAATAATATTTCTATTTATTCGAAAATTTTAATAAATATAAAGATTATATCTGAAAAGTATTAATTGAATTGAAAAACGTTAGTTTGTAGGCCGATTTGAAGAAGTACGAATTCTACATTACTAAAATTAAACTTTTAGGCTTTATTATAGGATATATTAGCTGTCACGGGGCAAGGCGATACTGAACGTATAGGGTAGAATATAACTTGTGTAATTGCACAAGGAAGAAGGGAAACTATGGAACCTGTGTGTAGCGGCTCGTCCTATATAGGCGAGGGTGAGCCGCGTCCTTGGCATACGTAACCGGAGCCTCCGGGAGCGTATGGCCAATTAGGGGGCCCGTATTAGCCTAATAGCCGCTATAGCAATAGTAAGGCTAAACGATTTAGCTAATTAGAGAGTATGTATTAACCGGCAACTATAGCCGTAGTAATACTGCAATTAAATGAAAGTTATAGGCTAGCCCTATAATATTACCCCGGGTTTAAAATACCTTCGGGCGTTAGAATACATAGAAGAGAAATTACTAATCCTCTTCCCCTAGGGATTTAAAACGTTCTATTACTATATTTATAACCTTTTTAAGGGTATTTATAGCCGGTATCGAATATCGAAGCGACCGTCTTATAGCCGGTACCGCCGTTAATAGTCCCGGACTAGCGCGGTTATAGGCTTTATTTAAGGCTTAAGCGGCGCATTTACGCCTCTTCTCTATAGTAGTCTATTGTAGAAGGACGGGGGATTCCGGGTTATTAGTATGAAATTTATAGAAAATTTTAATATAATATTCTATATTATTAATTAATTCCCAAATTAGTACGTATAGTTTGCCCTAAACGATATAGTATTACTATCTACTATCTTTAAAATAATAAGTATTAATTCCCTTAAAGGACTATTCAATTATATTTTCAATATTATTAATATATTTTATTACCCTCCTCTAATTAATCCGGATATCCTACGTACTATCTTACCCCGGTATACCTTCCTTTATTTACGGCCTTACTATACTAATATAGAAAGTACGTCCGTACTTTATATTTAATAGTAAATTAAATATAATTTAATAGCTATCGGCTATAGCTACTTTGAAAGGCCCTTCCTATAGGAATAATAGTTTTGCCTAAGGGCGGCTAATAATAAAGTTAATAGTATCAAGGAGTGTTTTATTTTTAGGGTAGTATTATAATATATTAGAACGATAATTATTAGTACTCTCCTTATAGCGCGCTTATATATATTTCGCTATTACTATAATTTTATTAAGGACTTTCCTAAACCGTTTAATAATTTCGCCGGCCTTAAAATACTCTCTATACGTTATAGGTCCGAAAGGCCGGGCGGGTAGGGCTATAGAAGTTCGACGCCTATTTATAAGTAGAAATTATAATTAGCGAAGAAGGGAAAGACGTCCGTCGAGTTTAAGTTAGTATTATTATTTACGAATTCAATAAGAGGTAACTAGTTAATTTAATTATCCTAGGCCTAATTTACGTAGGTACGGAGGTAATATTCTATTTCTATATTAATATATTTTATTCATTTGTTAATTTATTAATAGAACGCTGAAGATAGCCGTAGTATAATACCTAACCTTATAGAAAGTATTCTCTAAAACTATAATTCGAATTAGGAGCCTCTATTTAATATAATAGTATTTAGTAGCCCGTAAAGTACAAAGACCTTATTTATAAAGTATTTAATAAATTTACTAATTATTAATATTTCTTCTAGGATATAGTACCGTATTTTAATTAACTTATTAATAACGATAGTAATATATCAAAATTCCCGGCCTCCTCTCTTATACGGGGTTATAAGCGTAATATAGTCTATAGCAATATCCTTCTATAGTACGAATAATACTAGTAGCGGCTTTAAAAGGCCTACTAGGGAAGAGCGAAAATATTTCGTTTTCGTATATTATAAATATATTTTATAGTATAATTATACTACTCTATTTATACCAAGCTAATAGAAAGACCTATTCAATATTATATATATTTTATCCCGTCTTTAGTAATTTACCGGCGTAGATTTGTAATAGTACTAAATAAACTATAATTAAAGGGCGGTACCGGCGGGGTCTAAAATAATTACCGAGTACTTATACGTTCGTCCGTTAATAATATAATACTTAACGAACGCTACCTTCCTTATTTTATAAGAAATAGTTTTAAATTACTTATAACGGCCTAGGTCGGTAATAGCGGCGATAATATCTTAGTAAAATATAAAATTACAATAATTAACTTCAACTAGTTCGTCGGAAGATATTTCTTCCGTACTAAACTTATAAAAAGTAATATAATTTACAAATAAAAACGGATCGAAGAGGGTTTTATTCTTAATTAATAATTAATTATTATTTATATTATCAAATATATCCTCCGGCTTCTAATTTAGTACATTAGATCGTATTTAAAGAGTACGCGGCCGATATTTAATTATAAAATTAAATTAGGAGAGGAAATATAATTAGTATATATATTAGGACGTAAACTTCTTATTTATTATAAGAATTCATAGACCATAGTAATCTATTAGAATTTTAAAACCGTTTTAGGCGCCTTAGAATTCTAGGGACTACTCTTCAAATATCTTAATAATAGTTAGTAGCTCCTTATTGTAAATATTATAATTATATTCGGTTATAAAATACTTTTAGGAGAAGTAGGCTATTAGGTAGAAAACTCCCTCGTTATTGTATTGGGATAGTATATTGCCTAATACCTAATTCGAGGCGTCTATCTCTACGACCGTCGGCTTCGATTAATTGAAAATTTTAAGGATTAGCTCAGTAGTAAATACCCTCTTTATTTCCTTAAAGGCTATTTATTAAATTTCGCCCTAGGATTATATAACGGACTTTTTACTTAAATCATATAAGGGGGCTATAATAATAGAGAAATAATTAATAAAATACTTATAGAAATTTATAAAACCTAAGAAATATTAAAACTATCGTTATAATTACGGTACCTCCTATTCAACGACGGCCCTCACCTTCTCCGGACCTATTTTAATACCTCTTAATATAATAATTAGCCCGAAGTATTTAATTTACTTAATATTAAATTTATACTTATTAATATCTAATTAGAGGCCTGCATCAATTATATACCGCAATAATTCATCTATATATATTATATATTTATTTTTGTTCTTAGAATATACTAAGATATTATTAAAATAGGCGGTAGTATAAATATCTAAGATATTAAATAGTATATTATTAATATAGTTTTAAAAGGTGCTTAGGGTACCTTATAATCCGAAAGGTAGTGTAAGGGATTCGTAGAGGCCGAACTATATAATAAATATAGTAAGCTACTTATAGCCCTCCTCAATACGAATATAATTGAATATTATTATAATATTGAGTTTTATAAAGACTTTAGTATAGCAAATTACATTTAAAGTTTCCTTAATAAATAGGAAGGAGTAACGAATTTTAGGGTTATATTATTAATACCTTAATAATTAATATAAATACAGACTCCGCATCCTAGCTTTTTAATTAATAATAATAGTAATACTACTACGGATTTAAAAGGTCGGATAAACCCTTTATAAAATTAATTGTCAATTTATTTTTGAATAATAGAGGCCTCTATTAGGGATATTATTTAATAGCGGGCATTGGAGGGCCGTTCCTCCGGGGCGAATTCGATTTTATAATCGTAAGTACGCAAAGGGGGGAGTTCTCTAATATTTTAATCATAGAAAGCTTTAATCTTATTCTAGTATTTTTAAAGGAGTTTAGCCTTAATTTCTTTATTAATTTTAATTAAATAGTCCGCCTTTTTATAGAACTTCTATATATCCTCTTCCGTAATTTTAATTATAATAGTTTTATAAATTACTATATTTTTATCTAAATATTTCAAGAGAGGTGCGGCGTTAGTAATAATTACGGCTTATAGTTCTTTAGGTTCTATATTTCCTATATAAATATCAATATACCTATAGAAGTATTTGAATAATTCGGCCTTATACTATTACCCCCGGCCTTTATAAATATTCCGTACTATCTATTCTAAAAAGTCGTTATATAATTCGCCTTTGTAGAGGATTACGAATTATTCGAATTCTATATAGGTTATAAAGTATAATTATAGATTCTCCTATTTATAAAACTAATTAAACGCTATAATATTAATATTCGTAATATTTATAGGATCTACCTATTCGTCGGCCGCTAATAGATATTTTTTAATAATTATTCCTATAGCCGGAGGGTTATTCCCGCAATATAATTTCAAATAAAGTAGCCGGAGGTCGACGGAATTATTATTTTCAAATAATAGTATAACTATATTTAAGAAACCGGTTACTAATTATTGTACTCTATAAAAGAATAGCCCCCGGAGGGCCGGTAAAGGGTTTTCCATCCCGTCCGGACGGCCGGGAGATACTATTTTTATTTTCCTAATATTAGTAGCTAATTTAATTATATAATTCCTAATTCTAATCGAGGGCGGGAAGTTTACTATATTCTCTTAATTGGGCTTTTTAAGTTTAAAAGCTTTATTAGGCCTATAATAGGGTATAGCGGTAGAAATTATATATTTCCTATCCGACTCCTCCGGCCCGTTAGTTTCAACGGGCTTATAATAGGGCGTTTTACATATTACTAACCCGGCCTTACTATACTAAATTCCTACCGGTTAATCCTCTGAATTTATATTTATTAATTTCCTAATTTCGGTTCTAATTTAATAAACCTCTATTTTAGTCTTTATACTATTCGTAGTCCCGTCGGGTTTATAATCGGATTCCTAATATTATTTAAACTTCCCGGCCCTAATAATAAAATTGATAGGAATTTTATATATTTTCTTAATATAATTTACTATTTCTATTTAAGGTTTTAGGGAATTTATAAGGGGGGGGGGGGGGGGGGTTAATTTATTAGAACCGGTTCTAAATAGTAGATTATAATAGGTCGTTTAAGTACAGGGAGATTGGATTAAATAGTAAAGCGCTTAAAATACCCTTATTCAACAACCGTTTTTAGGAATTGAAAATTAAAGGAAATACCCCCGTCCTTATAATATAATTTCCTATTTTCGTCTAATATCTAAAGGAAGTAAGGCTATCATTTATTTACTATATTATTTTTTGGGTCGCTAGCCTAATAATATTAGGGAAGAAAGGTATAGTAATTAACGCTTAATACTACTCTTAGAAATACTAATAACCTAATAAGGAAGTACCTAATATTATATTTATTAAAGAATACAACCTTTTTATTAATTTATAAAATAAATAGTTCGTAGTACTTTAATTATAATAGGCTTAAAATTACAATGTAAATTAATAAGAGGTTGTATACTAAAAAGACAACGGCTTTTATATAGTACTCAATAAAGAAGTTCTTTGCTAAACCTTCGGTGATAAAACCCTTTATAATATTATCGGCTAGTATAAGATTTTTAGGGTAAATTAATTTGAATACAATAAGGCCGTTCCGCCTTATAAAAGTACAATTTAAGAAAGTTAGAATAAAATAGGCGCTATCAACGAATATAATATATAGTATTTTATACAATCTAGATAAGAGATAAAAAGAGAGGAGTATTTAATTTTAACTAAAATTATCTAGTAAACTAATAACGATTATTTCGAATATCTCGTTAGTATTTTGAAATTCTCCTATATAGACCCTTAGTACCTCTATAAGTAATTATTTATAAAATTTGGCCATTTCCCTAACTATTAGTACTAAATATATTATATTCATTTTCTTTACTCCCGCCTCCTTTAATACCGGTAGCCCGCAAATTAGTATTACTATAACTATACTAGCCGGGGGAGGGTCGGCTAATATTAGAATAGGCGCTGCGCCCTCCGTAGTTACTTCGGCCACCGCAACTTCGGTAAATATAATTATTATAAAATCCGGTATATTGTAGGGGTTTACCGCTATAATCAATATTATTCTTATAATTATATATAATATAACCCTCTTAATTATACTTCCTATAAAGGCCTTCCTTTATCCGTTAATTAATAATATTAAAATAAATAGTTCGGGATATATAAATCGTAATAAAACTTATAGTATCGCTGCCCTAATTAATAGTATAGTTTTTAAATTTATTCCTATTCCTAGTGGAATTATTATTATTACCATTTCCGCTAGATTTACTAATTTATAATTAGTTAATTTTAATATAATATTCATTATCCTCCAAATAGCGCGCTAAATTTCTATAAATGGCTAGCCAACTTTCAAAGTCATTGTCCTTCGAATATTAATGTTAATTAGAAATTATTATAAGGAATTTAATCAAAATCTTATTTCTAAGGTAATAGATTTTTTTAATATTATTAAATTAGTAGCAGTCAATTATTTTACCGAACTTAATCTCGAAATTTATAAAAAACCTATTACTCTATTCATATTCGTTAAAACGCCGTACCATATTAAGTCTTAAATCAATATTACTATAGTAGGAGTTTAAAAAATTAATAAACTCCCTATTTATTTACTACTTTTAACGTTCGGGCGTATTAAATTAGAGTAAAATAATTATAAAATCCTTCTCGAAGGTAATAGTTACCTTAGGACTTAATAAATAATTTATATAAAGGATTTTAGTACATTCGTTAGGGAAGCGGAAACAATCCAGCTCCCAAACTATTAGGATCCTGCTTTTCTAAATAATATAAGCCTTATTGTATAGAATATGATTCTTTTAATTAGCTATAAACGGGTTAGGGTCGGAAAATAACGCCTTTCTAAAAACGGTCGTAGCTTTAAGAGGAGCCCCAATAATACTAATTAAAAAGGCGGCCCCCGAATTATATCCTAATACATTTCCGCCTCCCGTACCTAATCTACCGTTAGTACAACTACTCTTACTTCTATTAGGGTCCTAATTAGTTATAATACTTTATATTTTTAGAACTTTATTAAAATTTATTTTAAACCTTTTATTTTTCGTTTTCTCTATATAGAATTAATTTTTAAACTTTCTGAACTAATTTATAAGGCTATTATTAAAGAGGTTAAATATTTAGACTATCTGAGCGATTAGGGAAATAATAGAGCGGAAAGTACTATTATTTATAAAGATAGTAATATTAATAAAGGACCCTCTAAAGGTTTATAAAAGTCTAGATTTATTTTCTATAATAGTATTAATAAAGTATTCAATAGCCTAATTACGCAATACGCCTTCTAATATAATTAAATAAACGTCTTTATTTATTAGTAATTCGGAATTCTCGGACTCGCTATCCTAGGAAGCGTCTAGGACGTTAATATCTTTATTTAATACTTCTAGGAGGGTACCTTCGTCGGTAATAATAATATTATTATTAAGAGCTATAGGCTCTATTAGATTCAATAAATTACAGGAGTCCCAACGACTAATAGCATTATGGAATAGTATTAAAACTCGTATTTCTTCCTTATAATAAAGTACGTTCGTAGTATAATAATAAAGTACAATTAATTATTACAGGGTAAGGCGATATTAAACGTATAGGGTAGAATATAATTTGTATAATTATATAAGGAAGAAGGGAAATTATAGAATTTGTACGTAGCGGTTTGTCCTATATAGGCGAGGGTAAGCCGCGTCCTTGGTATACATAACCGGAGCCTCCGGGAGCGTATAGCCAATTAGGGAGCCCGCGTTGGCCTAGTAGCCGCTGTAGCGATAGTAAGGCTAAACGAATTAACCAATTAGAGAGCGTATATTAACCGGCAACTATAGCCGTAGTAATACCGCGACCAGATGACAGTCACAGGCTAGCCCTGTGACATTAGCGTTTCGGTCGATTTAGAGAAGGTAGAAGTTATTAAAGAGTAGGCGGTACCTTCTAATTTTAGAGGAGTATAATTTTTCTTAGGTTTTTATAATTTCTACCGAAAGTTTATTCAAAACTATAGTAAAGTAGTTCAGCACCTTACTAATTTAATTAAGAAGGGTAAAGTATTCGTATAGACCGAAAAGTATTAAGCGGCATTCGATGGATTAAAGTAATCATTGATAGACGTTCTATTATTGAAATACTTCCGCTACAATACTTAAATTAGGGTTAAAATAGACGTTAGTAATAGAGTCTTTGCGGGAGTCCTATCCTGATATTAGAAAAATACGAAGGAATAGTATTCTATTACCCACTTTTTAAAGACTATATAATAGGTAGACTATAATTACCCGATTTATAATAAAGAATTATTCGTTATTATTAGAGCCCTATAAATTTAGCGACCCGAACTCGTCGGTTTGCGGTAGTCGAAGCTTTTTATTATTATTATTTATTATTAAACACTCGAATATTTTAGTACGAAACGATTCTTTAATTTGTATAGTCTAAAAGTAGAATTTTCGCTACTCTCTTCTAATCTTTCCCCCTTCGTACAATAATACGTCTTTTCCAAAGTCCTTATTAGTCGGCATCGTGACAATAGTAATAGCAAAAAGCAACGAGGTAGGCAAAAAACTTATTGTAATTCTTGATAATTATTGAGAAGAGGGGGTTATCCGCCAGTATAATCCATATTATATCACGATTGATGGAGGAGGCGTTGGAAGCGAGGCTAGAAGTTGAGGAGGTCGATGCACGATGAGGGCGCTTACTAGAGGATATTTATAGCGATTGATTAGTATAGAAATCAGTTGAATACGATAACTTCCTGTACATCGTGGGTAATATTGATAGATATAGTATAGAGTATTAGTGTAAATATATGTAGATTGTAGTGCTGGCGCTAGCTGGTGCAACTGTGTGCAAAGTACTAGTGTAATTGGCCGTATAAAAAAAAGGGAAAAGAAATAACCACATTAGAACAATATTGTACATTATTCAAAAGACGAAATTTTGCGAGTAAAAACGGAGATTTCAATATTAGGTGTCATTAGCTGAACCGCCCCATTTTTCTTTGTGAGGGTGCGTACATGGAGGTTTTTGGTGCGTGTAGAGAGGTTATCTCTCCCCTAATTACAATATAGAGTTGGAGGAATGTAATAAAGAGTATCTTAAGGATTTAAAGTAACGTAATACTCGAATTATAACAACTAATAAAGTTAAAGCGGGATTTCATCCTTTACTAAATAAGGTTACTAAAATAAGGTCCGTACTATTCTTTATATAGTAGTATATAGTTTACTCTTCTAATATTATAGAATTTACTTGTGCTTAGTCCATTCTATATAGCTAGTTTAGGAATATATAGGAAAACGTAGTTTTGTAGATTAAGGGGAAGTTTTTGCTTTACAAGGAGGAGTAAGCCGGCTATTTTATTAAGAATTACTTTAATTAAGGGTGATAAATGACGTTACTAAATAAATTTAAATTACTTTAATTAAGGGTAATAAATAACGTTACTAAATAAATTTAAAAATAGTCCCATTAAAAGTTATAGTCTGTTAGTTCGTAGTAGGTTAGTTGAGCTCTATAAGGCTTGTCTCTAGTATGTAAATTACTATTATAAGGTGTATATCGATTTATTAGCGAAGTCTAATAGTTATATATGTTTCAGGTTGACATTGGTTTATAGTGTGCATTACGTGTTCTGCCTTGCAAGCAGAACATCGTCCTATCTTTTAGGTTTGGCTAACTAGGCATATGCACCCTAGCCTATTATAATATATATATAAAGTAGGTTGATTGTAAGTAGAAAAGTAATTGCCTGTATAAGTTATTTACGTGAATAATTAATTTTACAGACTGTTAATACTATAAATTTCATATAATACTACCCTCTATATGGTTGAAGTTCCCTAGTATCCCTCTAAAGCTTTATATAGGGAGCTTTAGAGCCTAGTATAGATTACTTTGTACTTATAAAATGGAAGTGTTATTAAAGGAGGAGGGTAAAACGGCCTTGGTAATTAAGGAAGCTTACTATCTATTTTGGTACTTATATCAATAATATATATATTATTGTTTATATTCCGAGTGACTTTTATATTAACTACTATATTGGAATATATTAAATAAATATTTTGGATTTAAAGTAGCTGCTAGAGTAATACCCAGTGAGTAACCCTCCGCACACCCACCCCATTCCCTACATCACCTTCTCCCGAACATCATCTTTCAGAGACGGCTTCGGCCAATTAGAGACGAGCATTCGAGAATTAACCATCCTTAGGCCTAGGTAACCTAGGAATAGTCGCTATTCTACGACCAGCGGACGCGCGCGCGCGCGTCCAATTCGATAAGACGGCTACGATGGCGCCCTTTAAGGACGATATCGTCGCTACAATCCGCAAAGCAAACGAGGAGCTCATCGAGAGATTCTAGGCGTAATTTGAAGTCGCGGAAATTACTATTAAGGCTATCGACGAAGTTTACAAAGGCTTTAAAATACCCGCTTAGAAGAAGGCGGTAGCCCCCTTTAGGGAGGAGCTCTATGCCCTCCTCTCTTCCTTCTTCCAAGTTGATACTACTAGTAGAACAACGCCCCCTCCCGCCTACCCAACGATACCCAACTAATGCAACTAATTAGGGTCCGCGATTAAATGCACATAGAAAGACTTACCTCCGCCCCTTACTTTAATTACCCTAGATATATCCCTATTTACCCCTTACGTAGGCCCTACCCTAATTAAATAGAAGGAAATATAGGCGCCTACTAAGGCCGCTACGAAATAGACTGCCTGGTAGGAGGTTAAATTAAAGAATAATAAGAAGGTTAAAAAGACCGGTCCGATTCCCGCCGATAATTATACCTATACTATTACCCCCACCTATAAAAATAGCTATAGGACTTTCCTTAGATTCGTATTGGACGCGGAACTTCGGAAAGCGACGCCCAAAGGAATTATTTTATATATTATAGAGGAAGTGAAATTCCCCTACTAATAAATTAAATACGTTTATTCCGTTTAATTTAGCTTTTGTATTGAAACGGTCAAATTAGACTAACGATAACTATTAGTAGATTTTAGTAAGGATACCCCCTAATATGTTATCGAACCCGAAACTAATATAGTTTTATACTATTTAGCTAGTATTCCGCCCAAATTCTACGCTTATAACAGCGCTAGAAATACGGAACTACTCGTCGCTTAGGAAATTTAGGCCGCTACTAAATAAAATACTAAAATTATTAAAAGAAAAAAAGCTGGGGATTATATTATAATCCTTAATAAGAAGACCTAACCCTTCTATATTTTCGGGTCGGAGCCGGCCCGGTTAATAAAACGGAACCCCCGTATTTATACGTACAAAAAGTACTTTGGCGCCTACAATATAGTTAAATATACCTTCGCTACAGTTTGTAGGAATTGTAGCACACCTAAGACTTCGTATAAGGATATATACAAACTAATTCCCTAGTACCCTAATTACTTAGGACCCGAAAAGCTAAACTATACCGACTACCCTATCTTTTTAAAAATTAGAGACGGATATATTAAAAAACCCTCCGCCGAATAGTAGGTAGGAGCCTAGAAGGCCAAAAAAGCTATATATAGAATCGCTATACGAAATTTAAAGAAAGGAAAAGAACCTACCGGCCTTATAAAAAGTAATATAATTAGAATAATTAACTATAAGAAACTAGAAGGAGAGAAGGTTAAGGATAGCCCCGAAAGGGAGAATAGTCTAATTATTATAATTAATAACGATGGGGATACAACGTTAGAGAATTCTCTGCCCCTAGACTCCCCCCGGGCCTCCCTAGCCCCGGCCTTTCCGGCCCTAATTTCCCTACCCTATACCCTATCCCCGCCCTCCGCCCCGATTAGAATACTGGGCTCTATAGCTTCCCTTAGCCCAAATAGTAAGGTTAAAGTATAGTAGGAAAATTCTAAACGCCGCTTCTAAATTACTAAGGGATTAGGAAACTTAATAAGTAATATAAGTAATAAATCAACGGAGGCTAAACCCTTCATATTCAATTAATTATATAGCCGGACTAGATTTATAGGCTATAGCAAAGGAAGAAAGCCTTTAGAAACTTAGAGTAGCCTATTTAAAGGCCGTTTCCTAGTAGTATTTAATACCCCTCCTACTATCCTTAAGACCTTTAATATCCGTTCTCTACCGCCCCTCCCTAAAAATAAATAGGATACCTCCGCCGACAGTAGGCTAAACGTTAGAGAAACTAGCCCCGACCCCTTCGCTTAATAATAAGTAAACTAAGGGTTATATCTATTAATATTTAAAAGTCCCTAACGAATATAGACGGTATTCTTAAATAGGCAATTATAAGCCGGACCCTAATAGTTTACATATAGGAACCTACTATAATCTAAAATAGAATCTGCAAATACCCCGGCTATTATAATATCGGCCTTGATAATTAAGAAATAACAGCGGCGATATATATTACGAAAGTATATAACTTTATTATACTAGTCAATTCTTAATTATATATAATAATAGTAATAGTTAATAATATTAATATTATTTATATATATTAGTACCTATAAAATAGATAGGCGGAACCGGCTAAAGAATATTTACCGATAATCTATTTATAATATACCCTTGTAATAGGAGACTTCAATATTTACTATTCTACTTAAAACCCTTAGTTCTAGAAATCTAATAAAGGAAACGCCCTTAAGGAAACTATAGTAATATAGGGCCTTAACCTCCTAAATACGCCCAATATACCGATATATAAATACACAAATAGGTAATTTACTTTAAACCTCGTATTCGGTATTGAAACGGTATATATAAGAGTAAACGCGTAGGTTTTAGACTACTATAAATTTATTATTATAATCCTAGCGAAAAAGAACATTCTTCCTCTCAAAAAATATACCCTCCTACCTATAAATACGGAGGATATATATTAAACTTTAATAAAGCGTTTACTTAAAGTAATCCTAACCCTATAATCGCCCGAAGAATTTAATAACCTTATATAATCCTTCGTAAATACCCTTAAAGGTACAATTAAAGAATACTCTATTATACTCAAAGGGAAATTAAAAAGTATACTATAATAGAATAAATTCTTAGTAGAAACGAAGGACGAAAATCCTAGGGCGTATAAATAGATTTTGAAAGAAAGGCGGACGGACTTCTACTATAATAAAATTAATATTACTAAATCCCCTAAGGAGCTAAGAAATATACTCTAATAGCGAAAAGACCCTTTAGATAATAGACCGACCCTAATTAATATATAAGACGGGAGGCTAATAAATTTAAAGGATATTACAATATACCTAACTATAATAATTTTCCGCCCGGTAGAATAAAACCCCCTCCCCTTATACTAATATTATAGCCTAATATTCTTATAGGATATTGTATAATAGGTTCTAAATATTCTATTAGATAAAGAAATCCGGGAGGCCTTTTTAAAGTATAGTTCGAATACCTTCGGACTGGATAGTATTACCCTATTTACCCTTAAGGATAATTGGGAACCAATCTTCCCTATTATTTATACTATTACATATACTTCGCTAGATATAGGTAAATTCCCGGCGGCTTTCAAGCGGGTATAAATAATTACCCTCTTTAAATTGGGAAGAGACCTATATAATTATAAAGGATAGAGATTAATTGTACTACTATTAATAATAAGTAAAGGAATCGAACGTTTAGTTGTTAGAAGAATAATTATAATTACCTTCAATACCGAATTTATTCCGAAGGATACGGCCGGGGTAGTATTAACCTAGTTTATAATAAACCTAGTAATAACCCTAATTTATAACGCCGAAGGAACTAACCGACTCGGACTATATAGGATTATTACTATATTCGATATCGATTTAACCTTCCCGTCTACGCGGATAAACAAACTTAATAAAGTCCTAACCGGCCAAAAATAATTACCCCTCCTAACTATACTAATTATAGATTTCTATACGGATAGAAGCTTTATATTTAAATAGGTTAAAAAACGCTTCTATTCGAATAACGGGCTACTATAAGGTTCCCTATAATCCCCCATCCTCTTCCTACTATTTATAACCTCCTTACCTAAGAAATACTAAGGATTGGCCTTCTTATATACGGATAATATTACCTACTTTATAGTAGGCTGTAATACTATATAAATACTATATACCACTTTATATAGAGTAGCGGACCTATATAAGTAAGCTACCGACCTAGGCCTTAAGGTAAACTATAGGAAGATAGAAGTATTCTACCTATTACCCTATAGTAGAAATATAGAGAAGATTTAGCGGAACCTAATTAGTACTATTATAAATATTCTATTTAGCCCAGTATAATTATAAAAAGAAATATATTAATTAAGTATCACTTAAACACTAAGCTCTTACTTACTATATAAGTCCGGAAATATATACTTAAATCGATAATAGTAATAGGACTATCGGCGAAAATTAACTAAGTCTCCTAAGGCTTTACCCTATACTCGGCCAAACAATTCTTCACTTCCTACTTTATATTAATACTAGTATATAGAATAGCGGTATTATTCCTAGGGTATACTAAGCCTAAAAAAAGAGGCAACCTAATATTTACCAATATTAGAATTACTTTATACGAATTAAAAATAGCGGCGTTAAAAATATTTAGAAAGACTATACCAATTTAGCGTATAGTACCGAGGTAAATCCCCTTCTAACTAATAGATATAGTACTACTAGAAATTATAGGAAAAGAAATAGTAAAGATAGTAATAAAATTATATATACTCCTAAGCAATTACCTACTTACGTAGAGACTAAGGAAACCCCTTCCTAAAAGGTAATTTAAACTATACTCCCTCGTAGAATTATAATTCCCGCTAGAGGAATTATTAAATAAAATATAATACCCCCAGTTACTAGCCCTCTATAATTAGTTTACGCCCGGCTCCGAAAAATAAAACTACTACCCTAAATAGTAGGTACTACTACCCTAAGCCAACCCCAACCTATAGTAGGCCGATAATAAACTTTATAGCTTTACTAATCTATTTTAATATAAAAATAATAAATATATACGTTAGATTACTATATAAATACCTAGCGAAATAGGTCGGAGAACGAATAGGGTACTAGGACTTCTATTTATACTATAACTATTTCAATTATCCCCCTAAGACCTTCCGGTACTACTTTTGCAGTACGGCCTACGAAAAGGGGCACTTCTTCGTCTACTTACTAATTATATACTGTAATCCGAACGTAGTATAAAATATACTAATAGCCTTCGGGATTAATTATACTACATTTTTCGCAAAAGTATAAGCCCTTAAGGACGAGCGATATATATACATCCGGGTTATATAAGGAGGAGGTTACGAAAGGGATAAGGATAGTACGTATTGAAACTCCCAATCCGGACGACGAGCTACTACTATACGTAGTGCTACTCGCGCTCCTAGAATTAGGAGGCCTAGAATAAGGATAGCGACAAACCACACCAATAAAAGAAAGGGTTTTTCCAGCCCATGGTCATACTAGGGTCCGACCTAGCTAACCTAAGAGGCTTTTTCCCCGCACTTATATACCTATGCCCAACCGCCGTCGCGGGCACGATTTATTATTTAGTATTGGTAGAAAGTAGTTGTAAAATTCATTCATTCATTCATCCATTCCCTACATACACCCAAAATCCAAAAATTGTAGGACCATGCAGCTGATGACACCTGACATTGTAAATCCCGTTTTCGGGTCATTTCTTTCACGCTTTTTCCCACAGTCAATTGCACCCATTACCGCCAGCCATTTACACGTCGGATACCAACAACGTCGCATACCAACAACGTTGCATACTAACAACGTCGTATATTAACACCTATTATTATCCCCACCGTATCGAATTTCGCTTAAGTCATTTGCTTTTAATTGCCTATAGATGGTATTGATTGTGTGTAGAGAGCCAGAAATCTGACCAAGGTCCCTTACCTACAATACGAGTAAGATTACACCCAAAACACGGTTATGTACATGCCAGCTGCTTTAGGGGTATTTGGGTGTATATAGGGAATGGGGTGGGTGTGCGGAGGGTTACTCTGCCCCAAGGTCCCCTACGTAAATAATGGGGGCTATTTAATAAGCCTATATTCGTCGTTCTACCAAAAACTAAGGCTATACGTATACTAACCGCGCCAAAGGGTAAATTATATAACCCAAGCACTATTCGAGCTTTAGCGCACCATAACTATTCCCACTACGAGAAGGGGCTTATTTTTGAAGAGCTTGATACTTAAAATAAGGTATATAACTATATCGAGGTGGCTAACAATGATTAGGAGGAGGAGGATAACGAATTGGAGAGATACTAGGAGGCGAGGGTAAGGGAGCAAATAGCGAAGGAAAGGGAGGGAGAAGGAGGATAATACTATTAAATTATTATTAGACTCCTCCTACCTGTCTAAGGTATCTAATAAATTCTCTAAACTCTTTATTCTACTAAATATAAGCTGTGAACTATTAAATATAAGTATTTCGACTAGATTAGAGAACCTCTTAACTCTATAAGAGTATCACTAGATTGGTGCTGTTAGATTTGCTTGCCCGCTGAAGATCAAAATTCATAAGGCATTTACTGGGGATTCACTAGCATAACCCACCTCAAGACATTGAAAATTACGATTTTTACACCCAAAACGACCTATTTTACATGTCGGCTGTCAGACCCCAAAAGTGCGTGTCGGTAAGTTAACTCATTATAAAGTACTAAGGACTTAATTGAAATCGTTACGGATTATAAGGGCCTCTAATACTTTATTCCTATAAAGTTACTTAATTAATATCAAGTTCGGTAGTCCGAATTCCTTCATAATTTTATTTCTGAATTGTCTACTACCCTAGGTCCTATATCGCTATACCTGATGTACTATCCCGCCTACCTAGTAATATATTAGTAAATAAACGGAATATAACTAACGATCGTATTGCGAATAGAATACAGATATTCCTACTACCCGAAAATGAGAACACACTGCTAACCGAACTACTAGTACGGCTCTTTGTTTTAGACGCGGAATCCCCTATTAATAACTATATTAATGCCACTTACTGGGCGTCCCTAAAGGCGTTAGTAGCCACCGCGGCCCTCCAAAACGCCAAACACAAAGCGTTTCCCTAGTATTTTAGGACCGTTGTTAGTGCGGCTATAATTAATTATAAGATCCTTTATAATCGTATCTATATTAATAGGCCGATATTTATTCCCCCCCTTCCGGAGACTAAGCTCTAAACTATCTTTTGTACACACAATTCAATACCTAGAAACTACCCCGGCTACTTTATAACCTATAATGTAGTTAATTAATTACATATATAGCCTAACCTCTCCTATAATATAGTTACCTTTATTTAGGGTTACTATTTATGGGTACGAATTAAAATCTAAAAACTATCCCCCCCTAGCTTCTTCGAAATATTATTAATCCCCTTTCGAACTTAGGCCGATAATTTAGTAGATTTTATTAGTCCCTTCCTAGAAGTAAAACTTAATAATTATATTTATTCGTATATTATAGTAGTTGTCGACTACTTAATAAGAATATACTACTACGTCCCTATTTATAATTTACTAGTCCGGGCTACTATTAAAGCCTTTTTAGGGGAGGTTTACCGCCTTTATAATATACCTGAATCTATTACTTCCCATTGGGGCGCCTAATTTATTGCCTCTTTTTAAAAGGAATTCTATTGGTAATTAGATATCCAATAGCGATTTTTATTATCGGTATACCTTAAAACTAACGGTTAAATAAAAGTTATTAATACTACTATTGAGTAATACTTCGAATTATTCTATTCTTATTCTGAAGACAACTAGTTATAGTAATTATTACTAATAGACTTCACCACTAACAATTATATTTCCGAAACAATTAGCCCAAACCTCTTCTTTACAAATCATAAATAATATCCTAAAATAGGAATGGAACCGCTACTACCTTGTAGTGCCCCTATACCGAATATATAACGCCAGTAAGTTTTAGATATATAGTACGTTAAAGAGAGAATAAATAGAATTATTACCTGAATTAGATTATTTATAGAAGAAGTTTAAGAGAAATACCGCTATTTTACCGACGTAAAAAATTTAACCCTCTACGTTATACTATATGGGATAAAATCTAAATTAATACCTACTACTAAAATTAGGGCCGTCCTTCTATTGAATTATTAAATAAATAGGTTAACCCCTTCGTAGTAGAGAAGGTTTATAAGAGGGCCGTTACCCTTATAATAAATCCGTTCTATAAAATATTCCCTAGTTTTCTATACTTCCTTCGTCTAATTATATTACAATAACCTTCCGGGTTAAGCTATATTTAATAAAAGCTTCGATAGGTAGGCTTAGGGCCCTATAGAAGTCGCGACTCCGACCCCGGTCACCCCCCACGCTCGGTCACATCCCTACACCGCCATTTCCCTATGTAATTTAACACCCTTATTCTTTCAATAAAAACAACTCTATTGGAACACTAATGATTTAATTAATTCCAGTCGCAATAAACTTTTCTTTAGTCGAAGAAGTGATTACTAAGGTCCGCAACGGACTTTCCCAGCGTAAAATAGCTAAGAAGGACGGGATTCTACAATCCACCCTATCCGACCACATTCGAAGTGTCCCCTTCCTTTATAAGGTCAAAATACTACAATAAAGACTCTCCCCCGCTTAGGAATCCTTTTGATACAAATAGATATTGAATAAAGAGAAGGCTAACCGGGCTTCTAATTATTGTTAAATAGTAGGGTTTGCTATATTGATTTCAAAAAGAGGAGGAGATAATAATAAATTGGGGACGTAATAAGTAGACCGGTTTATTAAAAGGAATACTAATATTAGGACTAAATTCTCTAATCCTCTCGAATTAACGAGAATGAGAGTGTCTACTAAGGAAGCCGTTACAAAATTCATCGACCTTCTAGAAGCTTAGATTCGAGACAAAACTATTTCCCTAGCCGATATTACTAATATAAACGAATATAATCTAAAAACTAGAATTCAACAATAATAAAGTTCTTAAAAGTTTTTCAATAAGAAACGTATACCTAATAACGATAAATATCATAACCTAAATATTTATTATTAAGTATAGGGCTACTAGAAATAAGCAGTTAGTTCTTATTATTATTTTCTTCAGGGCAACCTTTCAAAGTTAATAATTCCCTGATAATATAAATAACGAACTTAAGAATCAGAAATTCGATAATAATATTCTTTTGCCCTTACTATATAACTATAGCGCCTTACTAGCATAAGGTCCTTCTCCAGTTCTCTGGAGGGGAAACCCGTACGGCGTTAAGCGCCGCCGGATGAAAACCCCTAGCTTTATCTCGGTTGTGGTTTGCCTACGCCGCTCCTACTTTGCTTATAGTTATGACGGTTCTCACCCGCCGATACAGCGAACTGATCTCGTCTCTTCCTTCACTATAAATGAATAGAGTAACTTGAAAATCACTTTACGCTAATTAAACTAAACTTACCTTCCTAAGACTTGAATTAATAATTACTTTTTCTTAATCCTCAATAAGCATTCAAATTATTCTTCCAATAATTCCCCTATTGAAGCATTTGAATGTGGAGTTCAACTACTCTTTTTACTTCCTTATATATTATATAAAACCCAACTATTCGACCGCTCAATATTTTAAGCAATAAAATTGTACTTTAGAGATTTAACTAAGGATTTCGGCAGTTTCATAATATTTACACTAGTAAATAAACAAGAGTTCCTCAAGTATTATTTAGAAGCCTTAAGAAGGGGGGTAAATACTAAAAGCCTTGAATCAAGGTTCAAAAAACCAGAAATATAGCTAATTACATCCATTATTATCCACGACCCTAAAGCTATACTAAATAATAGCGCCTGATCAACCCAAATATTATTACTTAAAACGCTACCTAAGGGCGAAATATCTAAAGCTAATAATATAATGAAAATTCCCTAAAAGTCTGAGAATATACTGGAAAGTATCTACAACGAAATATCTAACCTCACCTATAATATTAGGACTCTTTACACCAAGGCGACTAAGTCCGTAAATATTGAAAATACTAAACTCGCTATAGAAGAACATTAAATTCAATATTTATAAATTTGATTAGATTCAATGAAACCTAAGGGTAAAAAGAAGGTTAAAAAAGTGAGTAAAAATAGATTTGTATATATAATCATAAAATTCTAGAAGTTTGTAAAGTTTTGAAGTAAGCCCCTAAGGGAAGGATGGTTGCTACAGTAATAACAGCGATAAGGCTACTATAAGAACTAGGGAGAGCCTTCGAATCGATATTCTATATTATTCAAAAGCATCAAGAATAGAATTGTAACATTTTAAACCCTCGAAATCCTTACAAAAGTGGCCAATTTGTAGTATTATCTGGATTCTGGTAATAAAGTTACATGACCGAGGGTGGGGGGTGACCGGGGTTGGGGTCAGAGCGTCTAGTATCCTTAATTAACTTTAGAGAGGAGGAATAGTATTTCAAATAGATTTCAAATTCGAAGTAGAATCAAAATAATACTTTAAAATATAAAATAAAATGGCCGAAACTATATAGACCCGATCGAAGGTCGGTAAGGGACTTCTAGGAGAATATTAACAATATTTAGGATTTCTAAACTAAAAACTTAATAAAGCTAAATCCGGCCTTACAAAGAAACATTAATACAATAATATAAGAATATTATAATAATAAGGGAACTATACTAGAATGATAGTAAATTACCCGTAGGAATCTACGCTTATAATAGACTGCGAATAGGAGTACCGATACAACTACCCTAATAATTACCCCGAAATATTAGCGAATTGCCCTTAAATACCTTTAATAAACTATTTAATTAACCCTAGTAAATTTCTGGGAAATGGAGAAATAATTTAGAATTTAGAAAAAGAATACTAAGCTAACTCCCTAGGAATAGAAAAAGAACTTAAAACCCGGAAGAAGGACGCCCGACAATAAAACGGACTAATAATTTATATATATACATAAAGTATGTGGGATATATTTCTCTAAATAGTATAATGGGGCGGTATTATTGTAATTTATTTCTAATATTAACCTAGCTCAGCCCAAGATACCCTAAACTAAACGCTACCCCGGAAAGAACCTAATTAATCCGTAGTCTGTAGGAAGGTTACTATTTTACTACAATTTCAAACTAATATTCTTAAGGTTAACCCTACCCTATACTACTATAGAATCCTAACTACGAACTTTAATTACTAATATAAAAACCCTACTAGTCAATAACTACCGAATAACTACTATTCTACTATAATTATTACCTAACTACTACTATATTAATGAATAGAAACTTCAATTCAAAATATTACTAAGAGAGGGAAATCTAATATAACTTCGTGAATTTAAAAATTGATATGCTTTTCGTAGGTAGTACCCAACTCGCTAAACGTACGAGCTATTTCCAATTTAATAGCAGTATAGAACCGGAATTTAATAAAAGACTAATTAATATAGTTAATATTACTATCGATTAAATAAAAACGCTACGCGTTGCGTCAATAATAGTACGCCTCTATTAGCATATTATAGTTAAGCCGGTAAAGAATTAACTACTAAACTATAAATTAGTAGACGTTGGTAATTTTATTGATAGTAGCGTACTATAAGAATATCAATAAAATACTAAAGGAATAATATAGGACCTATATTATAACTATAAATTTAAAGTATCTTCAATAGCTTTCATAGCACTAATGAGGGATTTATTAGGTTTTTAGAACTTATATATAATATTAAAATAAACTATTAAATCTCTTAACTCAATAGTAATATAGTACTATACCTACCTCCTCGGACTATACGAATTTATTACGTACCCTCTCCTAGAGAAAAGTAGCCTTACAAATTATAGCTACTATATTAGTACTATCTCTATCTATAAGAATAATGACCTAGGAACGTTAGAAGAATACCATAGAAAAAAAAAATCACATAAACGTAAATATTCTTTCTCTTATAATAAAAAAAGTACTCCGGCGCCAATTGAGAGGGAAATAGTGATACAATAAAATAGTTTCGCTCCCATCTAGAATAATATACGTCGTAACTATATAAAAATAATTTATTTATTTAAGGCTGTTAATAACAATACTATTAATATGATCGACCCTATTAATATATTAGTTTACTATATAAGGTTTAAGGTCGATATTAAAGCGAGGCGGTATAATAATAGCGCTAAGAATTTAAAGAAAAAGAATAGGGAATAGGAATTAATAGTACGAAGGCATTTTTTGAACGAAGAAGGAATTTCGCACTTATATTCTATAATAGTAACTCTATATTAGAAGTAGAGTAAAGTACGTACTAAAGGAGAAAGGAAAGAAGAAGAAGGAGGGAGAGAAGGAAGAGGGGGAGGACGAATCCTAACTATAAAGGCAAAGACGCGCCAAAATATACATATTTATTTAAGGGGGCCCGGGCGCTAGGACTTAAATTACTTTAAACTTAGCGTATAAAGTAATTACTACCCGGAATAACCGCAGCTTAATACTATACATATAAACTACATCCCTTAATACTATAGTAATAATTATATTTTAATATATTAAGCTTGCTTATAATTAAAATTAATTGCGTTTTAAAGGCTGGTATACAATTACAATACTAGAATTTACAATACTAAAGCCTTGGCGTTCCCCTACCGCAGTACTACAAATCCGAATTATATCCTCAACTATTATCTCCACCCCACAATATATATAGTTTGAGAACAGAGTTTTCGCTGCTCTCTTCTAGTCTTTCCCCCTTCGTACAATAATACGCCCTTTCCAAAGTCCTTGTTGGTCGGCATCGTGACAAGACGGTCGGTTTTGAAGACTTAACGGGTAGTATCCAACCACGCAAAAGAAAATATAGAGGTAATACCTATATACCCTCCTACTTAATACCACTTACAAAACGAACCGGTATTATATACCAATTGTATAAGGTATTGTAGTTACGCTAGAGAAGTTATCTATACTAGTCTTTTAATCAGTTCTTAATAATGAGAGGGATAAAGGACTTAGCTAGCCTATTAAGTATTTTAAAAAGACGATAAATAACTTCTCAATCCCTAAACTAATAGTTATTATAATCAACGGTAGTAATCAATTAATCAAAGCTATTAGTCAAATCTTCCCAAATTGTCAAGGACCTTGAAGATAATTAGTAATGTATAGATTAAGACGATGTAGTATAGGATAAGGCGGATGAGTAGCAATCGAATAATAAAGAGGACGATAAGGATAGGATTAATTAATAAAGAAGACAATAGTAAAAACAATTCTAATAATAATGAAGTAATAGTATAAAAACTGTAATGGAAAGCAATAGAATAACGTAATTAAAATAATCTTGGCAAAGTACGCCGTGTGTACAAGAAGGTTAAAATAATTACTAGAATATAGACTAGGCTGAGCCTGCTTGCTAATGGAATTACTGATACTAAAATAAGGTTCTTTTATATATAGTAGTATATAATCTACACGCTATCGATACCAAAGTTTGAAAGCGCTTTATTACTTCTACATTGTTAATTTGGGGAGGTATAAGAAGCTACTATTAAACAGACTACAAACGATTTACTCCCCTTAAAGATAAAATAGGCTAGTTACTATATTAAAGGGTTTTATAATTATAAGTAGAAACCTACATTGCTTAATGAATCTAATGATAATTTACTTAAGTTATATAGGTTATTTACGCGTAGTAATTTAATTCATCTATACTATACTAGTACACAATATACTCTCCGCTGCTATACCTACTTTGAAGAGATCGTTACTAAATTATCCTCCTATGAATATATGAATGCAATCGGGCTCCTATAGGGAGGCAATACTCCGCTTAGTATTACAACCTAGGTATACAATTTACTTATTAATTAGTATAACTAATTCAAGGGTAGCCTCCCTACTTCGAATTACCCTAGTAAAACTCTCTAACCGTATACCTAATAATTTAGAACGCAATTTAATTTGCTTTATACCTACAAAATGGAAACTAAGAAGGAAATTAGTAAAAGAACCTTGATTACTGAAGACGACGACTATTTATTCTAGTATTCTATTTAATAGCGAGTAAAACTACAATTATTCCCACTTTAGATTAATTATATACTAATACCTATACTAGAATATAATAGATAAATATCTATATTTTCGCCCGGCCGCCAAAGCTATACCCAAAGGACGCCCACCTAAGTAGGGTAACCCGTTTAGTAACGAGGCCATTCTACTAAAATAAATTAACATGATTGGTAAAAAAGCCGCGGCGCCGCGTAGTGAATCAAAGAACACCCAACCCATCCGAGCCGTAGGGCGGCGCAATTATTGATAGTATGAGATTGGTCCTATATTTGGAAAATTATATAATAACGATATTCGTAGTCGTACTTAGAGTATGATATACAATTGTATTAATATAACCAACGATATAGAAGAGGAGGATAAAGATAATAAATTAAGTAGATACTAAGAAGTAAAGGTTTGAGAATAGATAGCGAAATAGAAGAGCAATACGGTTATCGAAATCTTATTATTAAGCTCGTCTAACGAATTATCTAAGCTACTAGAACTAGTAAACGTTAGTATTTAGAGTAGAACATTGTCTTCCGGGTAGCCCGGCAGAATTTACTGAAGAGTAACCCTCCCCGCACCCTATCCTTTCCTACTAGCACCCTCTCAATCTAAATGTTAGCTGTTATGTAAAGTATGGAGTTTTAGCTGTATATTTCCATATTTTCAATGTCTAGTAACATCTGTAGCTGGGTTACCCATCTATATATACGTCCCTACGACTCAAATCTCGTAATATCTCTATGGTGTTGAATATCAATCTATTTCTACCTTATTAACAGTCTAAATACTGACATTTGACAGTTCAAAAAGCTCGTTAAATAAGCCATTTAAAGATATTTCAATGGCTTCCTCCTTTCTCGCCTCCTCCCGCCACCGTACCTCCCGTACTCTTTCTACCTAGTATCAAGCCAGCTCATTATCCTTATCCTCATCCTCATTATTGTTAGCTACCTTAATACAATTACGTACTTCGTTTTGGGCATTTAGCTGTTCGATATTAGGCCCTACTTTATACTGGGAATAGTTATACTGCGCTGAAGCTCGTATGGGTTGGGTTTTCTTAGACCGGCTACAAGGTCTATTCTTTTGCTTCTTTTAAGGTAGTAATATAGTTCTATTACTAAAGGGATTACTTCAATTGGGGGGACGAACTTTATAAATTCCTTAAGTAGCTAGGCGAAATTATAAATATTTATTTACTATATCCTAATATACAAATTAATATAGTAAAACTCAGAGTAATATAAAGGGGATTTTATATAATATTGAATAAAATACTAGAAGGGGTAATAGTCAACCTTATTAACTAAGACTACCTTACTAATTCGGTAAGTTTCCTCTATCTTATAGGTATAAGGGAGCCTATATTAGGCTCGAAAGTTTTTTGAATAAGGTTACAAACGGCTATTATAAGGATATTGTAGATTAGGGAAGGTTCCCTTCAGTTTAGAATACTATTTATTAAATAAATTACCCCCCTATAAGGTTATCTCTATAGGGATAGTACCGAACTATATGTAATTAGGTCCCATTTATATATTATGCGTGCAGGTTGCTAATGAGGCTAGCTTCTAGTTAAATAATTCAAAGTAGGTAATAATATAGGAAGGGATAGTTTTATAGAGATTAATTAACCGCCTACGAACTACAGTAATAATCAAAAGAATACTATCCCCCCCCCACCTCCATGTATTTGTAAAATCCTTTCCGCTGACTACAACAATTGTATTTACCTTTTCTTGCAACCCCTATAACTCCGCTATTCTCCGGCTAAAATGGAAGCCCTTAGTAGGGTTTTAACCCGAGATTTTCGGAGTTCAAGGGGATTTAGGAAGGATTTAACGGAAGCCGAATGCTTAGCTATAATTGTATTGCGAAATATAGGAGTCCCGCGACGCTAATTAGCCGCCTAATTTGATTGCAGTATTAAAACTATCACTAGAATTTAAAACACTTTCAGAACCACTATACTTTAAAAGCACTCCCCGGGAAAGGTCGAAAAGAGAAGTTTACTAATGTAGAAAAGCGATATATCTATTAAATAGTCAAAAGGAGCCCTAGAATGAACTGGGCAGCTCTTATTAATACTAGTAGTATTAGCATTTCAAAGAACACCCTCCGACGGATTTTGGGGAAGGATTATTGCTGCAAATAGATTTTAATGAAGAGGATTCCTCTTTCCAAGGACGATATCAAAAGGAGACTTGAATAAGCTAAGGAATTCCGCCGTTAAGGAGGTATTGTATTGGAGGTAAGCCTATTCTTTTCTTAAATTATTCTTATTGTGATATTAAATATAATATTAGGGCAATTATTCTAATGAATATTCGGTCCAAAATGCGCCTGATTAGCCCGATTATTAAGTATTTCGTCGGCCTTAGGATAAGTTTAAACCCGGCCTCATCAATTTCAAAACTTACGTTAAAGTATCGATCTCTTTAATAGTCTGGGGGATAATCTAGAGAGGAGGCAAATCGGATTTGATTATTATAAACCGTAAGTATTAATCTCTAAGGAA
Source organism: Neurospora tetrasperma FGSC 2508 (assembly GCF_000213175.1). NCBI lineage: Eukaryota > Fungi > Ascomycota > Sordariomycetes > Sordariales > Sordariaceae > Neurospora > Neurospora tetrasperma. Next base: position 2,756,652 of record NW_009799104.1, on the reverse strand, counting down.
CGGGTACACCTTAAATAGCTATATTGATACTTTGGAGGATAGATCAATACCTTATTATTGCCCGGGTACTTTTTTCCTTCAAAATAATACTCGGATTTATATTTTAAGAGCAACTAAAGACTGGTTAGAGGGTTATAGTATTTGGTATATAGCGTATCCACTATATAGTCCGGATTTAAACCCTATTGAATACGTCTGGAATCGAATAAAGCGGATATTAAGGAAGGAATTCCCTCAGCTTTATTTTTTGACGGATAATAAGGCTAATATCCGCCGCGTTTCTAAGATACTCGTTGACGTATAGAACCGGATCCCTCAAAACTTCATTAATAGCTTAATTACATCGATACCAAATCGGTTGGAGGCAGCTAGAAGAGCAAAAGGCTGGTACACCAAGTATTAGAATAAATCTCTACCTTTCATTTGCAATTAAAATCATTAAAAATAATCTGGTTTTGGTAGCAGAATGCAATCTAGAAGGTTGGTGATAAATGCGGTGCATTAGGCATTGGAGGGGGGGGGACAGTATTTTTTGATTGGGAGTTTAATAGTATATACGATTTCAACAAGCTATTATTAAGTTTATTCAATAATATAATACGCTATCTATAATTAAAGAAGTACTTCGTATAGTGATTTGCCTACTCTAGTTAGTAAAGTATAAATTCAAGCCTAATCTACTTAATAATAGCTTTCTGGGCCCCTTCAAATTAATAGTAGAGGAGGGACCATACCTTTTTAAAGTCTAATCTAGATGAGGAGTAGATTATATACTACTATAAATAAAAGAGGCCAGCTCTAGTATTAGTAATCCTCATAGAAATTAGACCCAGCCTAGCCTACGTTCTAGTAGCCGTTCTAACTTTACTATATATACGGCGCAACCGCTTAATATTATCTTCGTTTTCTTAATTGCGTACCTCGCTTTGTTAATTAGATTCGTTAGAATTACTATTGCGTAAGTCCCTATTATTAGATTCTTTTTCGTCGCTGCCCTAGGCCTCGCTGCCTCTGGCTATAGTAATTTAGTTATCTTTAAAGTATTAGTAATCATCTTAGCTAGCGGTATATAGAACACAGGATACCGTCTCGCTACAATCACAAGACAGTTCCTTACTACAAACCGTCGCACAACAGTCAATTACATTATTTAAGGAAAGAACGGTTCTCACTAGCGCTACGGTTGCGTAACATACAACGGTTGGTTCTTGGAAGCGCAAATAAACTATTCAAAGGCGGTAGCTGCGAGTCAAATCAGATTACGACTATAACAAACCGCAAGCGCTATCCTACGCTCCTACTTTCATATAACAATTAAGTCACGGTCATAGTACAATACAATATAGTTACAAAGAATTAATTAAATACAATAATATAGGTAATAAAAATAAAAACACAAAGGAAATACTTAAATAAATATATTAATTAAGCTCGCTAGGATACGGAACGATATTACTCCTCTGATTTCAATTATATTCAACCGCCAATTATTAGGATACGGGATGTTATTCAAAATATCGCTCCTCCGACTTTAATTACTATTAAACTTGTTAGGACACGGGATGTCGTCGCTCCTCCGACTTGAACATAAACGGCACGATTAGCTAAGGCTGACTCTAATACTAGATGCGATAATCCTAGATTCTGTAATATCGACAACCATATTGTTGAATCATCGTATATTACTACATACTACAATATTACTATAAATTATCGCAATATATACTAGTAGACAATATTCTATTAAACATCAATATCTATAAATACTAGTATTTTGAGAAAGTAATACTAAAAGCGCTCAAGACAAATAGAGGGAACTTATACCCTTTTTAAGAGTAGTTGAGTCGATAGTGGCCGACTGTAATACCGCCGACGAAGGGGAGGTGGCGGTAGGAGCAGGCATACGGGTACGCCTGGGATTCGGGGGGGTGATATCGGCATTATTAATGCCGGGCTAGGGCTGGCTACATTGGTGATCCGAGGACGAAGTAGTGTTATAGGACTTACTGCAACGGCCGCGATTGCAATAACGATAACGATTAGGGAGATTATTATCTTTATTATTATTATTACTATATCCCTTCTAAGAAATTGGAAACTAACGCTCTAAGGTAGTACCCGTACAATTACCAGTACTAGTACCACCACTATAGCAATAATAGAATATAGGGGTTAGTTCGCTACGTTCCTAGCGACTATTACCCTTATGGCGCTTATTGCTAGGACGGTTATACGGATTATAACGAGGGCTATTATATATAGAGCTAAATCCAAGCCCAAAAATATATTAAAATCCAATACCAGCGCCACCAAGTATACTACCAGGACCATAAACAGGACTATAAATAGGACCAGGATTAAAACTAGGACCAGCGGGGCTAGCGGGACTACTAGTTTGGATAGTATATTAGGCAATATATATTAGTATTACTAACCATTTGACTACCATTGTATTAAGGTCGCAAAGTATTCTACGTCGCAGCGGGCATGGGATAGTAGTAGACCGTTCTAGAATTTCTATATTAATACTGCTTCTGGCTTGCTGTATAATAATTAATTCGAGCGGGATCTCTATAATTAAATTACGGTCGCACTCAATAAAATTGTTATAGAAAATAAAATTGTTAAATATATCTAAATAATCGTTTCGTATATTCTAATCCTTTTACTTAACCAAACTAATTCCCGGTCTACAGCCAACGTTCAACCTAGCTTCGGACTAGATTATATAATAAACTATTATACTTAATTTAATAATTATACTATATAAGAAGTAGTATAGAATATACTCTTTATTATTGAAAGTAGTTTGGTAGTCGATATAAGGTACGATATAGGAAAAGATATCCTCGAAATAATGAGTTGTAATTTAGGGCTCTACTAATTCGGTAAATATCGCTTTATCCTCTTTATCGTCGTAGTCGAACTCTAGAAGTTTAGGGTGATTTTTAATTCTTGTAAGGAAGAAGGTATAGAACTTTACCTATAAGAATCGATTCTTTTGGGTCTTATAAATATTTTTAATATAAGTACGAAGCTATTAGAATCTTAGCGAGCGGGTATCGACATTAGGGGCAGCCCGCTTAACAACCCAACCAGCGAACCAATTCGAATGGTATACGAATATATACTAACATATTTATTAATAGATCTTATTAACGACTATAGCCGTTTCTTCCTTAGGTACAGAAATTATAACGTTATTTATTTTGATATTATTATTATTGAACTCTATACGTAACGGTGCGCTAATTTCCCTTATGGTATAAAGGTTCTCTCGGGTTGGTTCGAAGAAATAGTTGGGGTATCTATTTTTAAGGGGCTCCTCCTCTTTATTAATTGTATTTCTGTCCTATATAGAGGATCTACTGGTAGATCCTCTACCTTTGGACTGGCGACTACGACTACCGCGACCTTTTGGAATTTCTAGTTCGGGTTGTTATTATTGTTGTTGGGGACTAGTATTATAATTATATTCATTGCCGTAGCTAGGATTGTAACCTTAGCTATAGCTATAACTGTATCCGGGAGGAGGGCCGTAGCCGCGACTATAGCCGGGAGGAGGAGGGCTATAGCCGGGAGGAGGACGGTTATAGCTACGACCGTAGCCGAGAGGAGTATACTCTTAGTTATACTCTTAATTATAATTGGGCTGGAAGTTGCGATATTGGGGTATAGTACCGCTAGACTACAATAATTATATATTGCTAAAATTGCCTGGTGGAAAAGCAGTTTCAAATAAGAAGCCCGAGTTAGTACTACCGAGTGTAGATAATTCGTAGCCATAAGTACTAGAACTAATAGTACGAGAGCTAGCACTAGGGCTAGCAATACGAGAACCAATCGTACTAGAACCGCAAGCACGGGAGCCAGCACCGGGAGTTCCTTAGTTATTACTAGGTGTATTAGAGGGACTATAGCCAGGTATAGATGGACTAAGGGGCTGAGGAAATTGAGGAGGGTTATTGCACTTTATTGACCGTTCTATGGTACGTTTATTGATATTTTCAAATACTGGTTAGAGTTGCGAGTCATAAAGAATTTCAATTGACGGTATACTCTGGTCGCTTCGTATAGGGTCATTCACGGGGGGTTCCGGTAATACTTAGTTTAATTGTAGTACTAGGGAGGGGATTGGCTGGGGAAAGTACTGGCCTTGCTAGCCTATAGGGAATAAACCCCGGCCAGATCCGTATAATAGAAATAGCTAATATTCAGTTTCCTAGGAAGAAAACTAACTAGGAGGTAAGTACTAGGGAAATTTACGGCCGGATCTTTGAGAAAATTGGTCTTAATAATATTAATTATATTATTAATTCTGACAGCCATGTAATATTACGTTGATTTTAGGAATAGGACCCTAACCTTAACCCTAACCTTAACCCTTATTACGAATTGGAATTTATAAGTTCTTAACTAAAACATCTATTAATATAATTATAATTGATTACATATACCAACTAAACCGCTGCTTCCGGTTATCTTACTTATACAGTAAAGTAATATTACGCTATAGAAATATTAGACAATATCTAAATAAGATTAAAATACTGGATGTAACAGACTTATTTAACCGCGGCCTTTATAGCGGGGAGGAGGTACAAGGCTACTAGCGGATCGCTTTTTCAATACAATATCATCGTCCTTATTATTTTCGTCCTCTTCTTCAGACTCCTCTAACGACGAAGATTCTTCAATATTAGATTTATCATCATCGTGGGCCAAAAACGATACCTTTTTAATTAGGCCCTTCTTACCTATACCTGTTTTACCCGCGCCTTTACCCCTATAACGGCTATAGGAAGAATTAGGAGGAGCCGCGCCCTACCTATCCTTGGGAGCTATATTCTATTAAAATATTAATAAAATATAGTAATAATAATAATAGGTATTAGTCAATTTACAGCGAGCGCAATTTGAAACGAACCTTAGATCGGCGGTTTAATTAGCTAGTAATAGGATTGCGCGATAACGAGTATGTAACTAGTATTATTATTAGTATTATTATTATTATTATTATTATTATTATATAATTTAATGAGGTTATAAGATGGGAGGGGAGAGTTTAAAAAATTGGAGGGGGAGAGTTAGCAGAAATATATATACAATATATACAATTCTACTACCTTCTATTCTACCGCCTTCTATTCTATGGTATACTATATAGTAAATATATTTCATATTGCAAATAAGAATTTGGATGAAATCGCGGGGTATCGTAATAGTTAGCGCTGGTTAATATGTGAAAGTTGTAGTAAATAGTGAAGGGTGAAGATTAAAATTAGAGTTTGGGAGCAATATTGTAAGTCTAGTACAGTTCGGAGGACCTAGAACTTAAGGATGCAGGGGTTCCAGCCAATCAAATATTTATCCTACTACAATAGTACTTTAGTATATTGTACTTTATTTATACCTAAATGTAGTGAATGAAATCTAATAAAGTGAATAGGAATCCAACAAACGGTTGATTAGGAGATATAACGTATAATATTATTATTTGAAATTCGGGATTCCGTCGTGGTCGATTTTATATATGATTATTAATATTACCGATATTAAATCATTTATTTATCCAAATCTACCGCGTCCTTCCAACACTGCAATCTTACAAGTTCAACACTTCCTTACTAGAAAGGGTATTATTCACAATGCCCGGCCTACGCGCTCCTAGGACTATACCTTGTATGGAACTAGTGCACTTGGGCAAACAACTATTTTGCGTTAGGCGTGGTAGTTGCGGTGTACTTCGATAATAGCCAGCTGATTCTAACCGACAATAACTTAAACAGCAACAACAATAGCAACGGTATAAATCACCAAGTACTAGATATGCCCCGCTTCTTGATGGCGACAACTATACGGTTATATCGGATCCAGCTATTAGGATTATGAATAACGATAACAATAACAACGATTGGGAAGATGTGAACGACGACGACGACGACGATAACGGTAAGGAGAATCTAAGGTATAATATAAGTTCATTATAACTAACTTATTATAAGTGCCATTGATTAGGACGTATTACTTCGAAGTAGATTCTAAGCCTTAATAATCGATAGTAGAGATTATAATGATATTTTACCGGTTGGTTTCAATGAAGAACAACTTCGCCTCGATTTGGAATATACTAAGCGAGATTTCGACAACGAGCCAGAAACCGTTGCATTTGACGAGGATTTTATCGACGAAGATATTTACAACGAATTCTATATTAGTAACTGAATAGATAAATAAAAACCAATTCAATTAGCTGAACCTATCGAAGGTATTACCGACAAATCTACTCTTATACACTATCACTGCCATTAATACTTGGAATTACTAGATTTCAATTTCCTATTTGGTATTTATACCTATTTCAAGTATATAACTTAGACCGAATACTGTATATAGTTCGAAATGCTAGGTACACTACGTGGGGAAGATGGCAAACTAGTGCTAGCGATACAATAATTGCCCTGATAGTTGAAAACCTTGAAACGCTATGTGGAAAGTCGAATGCCGTTACTAGATATAAGGGAAGCCAGTATTCCTCTGTAAGTTGAAAAAATAAAGACTGAATCGGCTACGCGAAAAAGACAATAATAGTAGCAGTAGTAGTAGCAGTAGTAATAGTAAGTGGGCTCAAATGACGAGGAGGATCCAAACACTGTTATGGAATCGTTATTCTTTATAGACCCCTATATATTATTTTAAGCCTTCTTGAATTCGGATATAGCTACAACTATATATAAGGGTATAGTATATTTCGTAAATAATCCAATAGAGCTTTATTATTCTCTATATTGGTTAAGTTCGGTTCGTACAACCTTTGGCGAATATATGTATTTCATTAGCGATAATCGAATTGTTTTAAACTCCGAAGATACTGGAAAGGCTATCTTTCCTTCGGATTTTATTTACTTTGGATATCTTAATGATATTAAGGATTTGGACTATCCTTACCGCCTTCCTGAAGACTATAAAGACTATATTCTACACATTGGCCGTATTAGATCCGTCGAAAGAAACTATACTAGTAAATATGCCGAATATTTTGGCGAAATTATTCTAGTAGTTAACGAGTGCCTTTCTATGGACGAAATAGAAGACGGAGTTTCCGGGTTTTGCATTTAGCGTCCAGGTCTACGATGGTATAAAGTTTAGAAAAAACAAACTAATCATTCGTCTCGAGTAAGAGTATTAGATTCCCTAGTAATTAGTAGATTGATTTGCACTAGTATAGATAGATTATTTCGATGGCGATAATTTAGAAGATCGAAGCCTACTAATTGAACCTAAGTCTTCTAAAAAGGATAGAAAGTTGTTCTATAAGTATAGTACCGTTCCCGAGAGTCTGAAAAAAAAGGGTTATTATTTAATCAAACGTATACTACAAAAACCATTCGACAATAATTAAAATATAGTATATAGTAACTACAGCAGACAAATTACTCTATTAGCCTTTATATAACTATTGCGAGCGGAGCTAGAGCTTAAGACATATGGCCGAGAAATCTTCGAAAATTAATAGGACTAAGTTCACAGAGGCATTAAGGTATTAAGCTGCCTAGTGCTTACTTTCATTGATGGATTTGGTATTTACCGTAATGCGCGCCGCTCTGTAATGGGCGTATACCAATCCCCAATTAGCCTACTATACGGCAATGGCCGTGCCCGAAATACCAATATTTTTCCAATTGTTCTTAGACCACATACTTCCAATTTCAATACTATAGTCAATGCGATTGGCTGTCTAATGCCATTAGATGAGGGTGTTATAATGGATATTAAAGGCAAACCAACTATAGTATCAGTCTTTACTATATATTATACTAGCAATATACCTCAATAAAACAAGAATTCTAGCACTATAGGACCTGCTGGCTTAAAATTCTATCGATTCTGTTTTATTGGACCAGAGCATGTAGTGAATAAGTAGGATATTATAAACAATTGCGAGTCTTTCGAAATAAGACGGTTTCATTATCAACATCTATAGATGCGGCACGAGGTTGATATTAATATCTGGAAAGAAGGCGATAAAAAGGCGTATCGGACTCAATAGGGGGTTAGTGAATATAGACCGGCGTTATTCGACTTAACACTAGCATTGGACACCATCATAACCCGCCCGCCCAATCCAGTACATTTAGAATTTAAAGGTAAGTATATAATCGTCTGTACCTAGAAGTGATTATCTAGTATAGCTAGCTAACATTTTTTTTCCTCCTTTTTTTTCTAAAAAAAAAGGAATAGTAGCCCATGTCTACGAAATGTTCCTCGACGCCTTGTTGACGCCAAGGTCTAGAGTCGAGTATAGCCGTGCCCTACGTATATAGTCTTTTCCACTTGGCTGGACTGTACTGCCTTCCCCTATATTATACCTTAAAGGATATACCCTAACCGAGTACGGTAAATGGTCAATCATTACGCCGCTATTTCTAGAAGTATAGCTAGAAAAGGAGTATATTGACCGATACGTTTGGGAAGTGTAGAAGATTACCCTATCTAAATATAACCGTATCGATAATCTAAGTGATATTTACTTTCTTAGAGCTATATTGTATGGATTAGCTATAATAGCGCGTAGTAATAGTATCCTTATGAACACTAAGAATACGCAGTCGGAATACGAAAATATAGACACCCATATTTGGAACGGGCGCCTATAGTATAAGCTTATATACAACGCTGCAGCAGAAGGCATAGCCAAAAACCCTACGGCAAAGGATACCTTCAAAAGAGCACGTGCATTAGAACTGCCATCTCAACTTTCCAGGCGCTCGTCGATGTCTATAGCCACGTTAGGATTAAATTCAGGGCTCGATAATGCATCCCTTATCGAGAGTATCGAGGAAGAAAATATACTGATTGTAGAGGCGGCCGCAAAAGCCGTTGCAAATGCAGCAGCAGAGGCACAACCAGACTAACCGCTACCGAAGAGAGCAAAAGAATATATTAGAAAAGCTTTGCGACCGAATATACATATAGGCATTTATTATACCGATATATACGAAGAGTATAGTCCACCTAGACTACTGAACGTATTGGCGGAAGAAAAATATCACAAATGAATAAACGTACTAATAAATACCCCTAAATTCCCGAGGCGGGTATTATATATACGAAATCTCGGCCCAGCACCGGGCTGCCCCACATTGCAAATCCATTTGAGTGTATAAAACCAGAACCCGCAATATTAAAAAATAATTAATATATTTAAACAAAGACTAACAATAATTAAATACAATAAACAATTCAAGAAGATAACCGAAACGACCAACAGTAAAGATATCAGAAAATAGATTCTACAATACGAGCGCATCGTTCATACTATTCAATTCGTACTATTAAATATATTTATACTATCTAATCCAAAGCTGATATAGGGAATTAAAGATATCGCCGGCCAGGCGCCCAGCCTCTTCGAGTCACTAATCAACCAGGAAGATAAGATTAGATTAGGCTTAATAGAGTTCGAGTTTGAAGATAAATCGGATATCGACTTATCTGCTAATACTATCCATCTACGACCTTCAACTATTAGTAAATTCAAACCTACCGTAATAAGGAAGATCTACTACCCTATTTCAGCTAGTATTAACCTAGATACTGGTCAGCTATATACCTTGCCCCAGACATCCAAATCTATGTCCGATATCTTCCGTCGTACCCTATCAAATGCATATAACAAAGACTATGGCATACCATACATCAAGAGGTTTGGCCCAAGCATAGTATAATATACTAAGCGGGTATCTTTTTTGAATAAATAAATTTATTACCCCTATCCCTACTTTTCCCCTAGTATTTTCCCCTATCCCTAGCATAGTTCATCTATTCCTAGCATTATACACTCCCGTCCTTACATCCTATTGTAGGTTTCCCATCTCTTCTACAGTTCGGTCTGCACATTACACGCATATTATTATACGTATACTATCTATACGATAATAATAGTATAGCGAGCCGTTAAGGCGTTGTTATATTATGCCCCAGCTACAGTGTAGAAGCCTATGGGGTACGTATAGGGCCGGGAAAATTCTACAAAGTAGTTCCGAAGACGCCTCCGATTACCTATATGTACTTAGTCAATAACGACTACTAACAGACTTTATGCCATAGTAGGACCTATAAGCGCTATACCTTTAATATTGGCAATTATATCCACTACCGACACAAGCCTGACTTTAGTCGTATCGACTACATCTTCGTACATAACCAGAAGAACAAGTCAGAACGCCGCATTTTTCTTATACTTACCAAAATGCGTATAAATAGCTATATCTGCACCCTCGATATTCTAGCAATTTAAGACACTAATAAGGCCATTATTGTTAGGCTTCCAGCCGTTCAAACCGAGCGTATTTATATTATCGATATCTCGAAGCTGTTTGAACGGCGCCTTTATTACCAGGCCATCTAGGCCTGGATTAACTGGGATATTATCTTGATATAATTGTAGTAATGTATTAATTTACCTGTTATTATCCCTATAGTGTCCGCCTAACTAATGTGATGGTAATTGGTGGTATCATTATCTATTAGCTGAATTTTAGTAATATATAAGTATTGGCCAGAGTTGAATATGGATAATAGTTCTTGTAGACTAACAGCTTGTTGAATAGGTACAACGCTTTAATATACGGCTTTTTTCTTCTGCCTCTTCCCTTATCGCCTCTTCTCGTCTCGTTTAATACCCAGGTAATAGCTCTAATTACCGTTACCAATACTTATATTAATGCTGCATAGTTCGTCTTTTGTGGCCGTAATTGACTATCCTACTTCGTTCATCCCTAGTAATAATATAATATATTGCATTGTACTAATTAACTGATTAACTGATTAACTACTAACTATACTAATACTTAACAGCTTTACGCAAAAGATAGCGATATTATCGTATCGCATTCAATTACTAGTATAATGTACTACATTTAATTGTATTATATCGCATCGCATTGTACTAGTACCGGCGCTGGGTGGGCGGGTGCCGGGAATGCGGGTCGAGGGTCGGGGCGCGGCGGGCAGCGTGGTGGACCGTGCGCCGGGTGGGCGGCAGGGTGGGCGGTAGGCAGCAGTATGTAGTGTAGGTAGCAAATGCACGCACTCACTGGTTCAATTCGCACTGCCTGGGGTACGATGTGCTGCAGGATTGATCGCGACTTCCTAACATGACAATACGGTCGTATGCGACCGCCCAGAGAGGGGGTTGTGTCTACTTTAATGGGATGTTTTTGACGGTTAACTAACGGTTGAGTCTAAGTTACGGTTGACTGACGGTTTTATCTTTCTGTACGGGAAGGTGCGATTTGACCGTCCTGAGACTGTTGCTGGACCGTACAAAGCTTTCCTAGGGCGCCAGCCAAGATATTATAGTTGATATACTAAATATAGTATTAGTATTGAACGTTGGATGATAGTTAAGCGATGGTACAAATAAATGAAGTATTACTATTAGTAATAAGTATAGTGGGTAGAGGGATTTCGAATTCTTTAATAGCCTTATTGAATATTTCGATTAGTTATATAAATCCTTCACCACGTTGGTTATTCATTATCGCTTAGAATATTAGTACTAGTAACCTCTCCAATATAATAATTCCCTTTTGTATAAAGGGCGTATAATAACGGTTAGTTTTATATATAGTATTAATAAGAAGGGTGTGTGGGAATTGTGACTATATAGATTGCTATAAATTAGTAACCTAGAAAATATACTGTAGAATAGTACCCTCTCTATTACTTTTATTACTATAACGGTCAAACTCTTTCGGTTTAAATACTATTACCTTATTAAAGTTAAACTTTCTGGCAAATATCATGGATCCATATGATGTTGAGCCTCACAGCCTCACGTATTGAGCCTCATCGTGAGTACCAGTACATGGGTAGACAAGGGTGCCTCAAGGGTAGACAAGGCAAGCGGGCATAAAAGGAGGGATCGGTTACATCCATTCTAACTTACTCTCATTGAATATTATAACTTTTCTCCTACTCCTTTATATACATTTTATCAAGTTATAAGCCCGGATCCCGCTGAGCGGCAGCTATACCGATACTACAAACCTAAAGTCGCTAAACTACTTCTAACTTAGTATATTAACAACTACGTTCTTCCGAACAAATAATAACCTAATTCCAACCTTATATTCCATCTATCTAGAACAAACACACTCGTCCCGTTTCCCTTACTCTAAAAATAATAAAAATAAGGTAAAATAGATGGGAAAGGTATATTAAAATCGAATATGCATCCCTTCATTCCAGAATTAGACTACTAACCTCGTTTTTATCCAATATCAAATATGGAAGTAAACAATAGTAACAAATCGGATATAGGAGAGGGCAATAACCAACTTAAACGACAATCCTAATTGGAGAGACCCCTCTAGCCTCCAACACCTATACGTACTATGAGATAAAACGATTTCCTACGGGTAATTAGGACTATTGAACGCCTATTAAATTACAATAGGAGGAATTTATGGAATCTTACAAATACCGAGAGCGACAGTATATTCGAACCGATAGGGATATTATTATTAGTATTAAAAGAATTCGAATTAGATTTAGAAGTAGTTAGTAAAATCGAACTATTAAATAATAGGGAACTCTTTAACTTCGAAGTTAGGAATCTAAATATTAGCGGACTCCCAAATTTACAAAAGATCTCCTATTCTAATTTAGAGTATTTTATTTCCATATAACTATCATCCCTACAAATATAAATACAATAGCCTCACGTATTAGAATTAATAACGAGGACTATAAGGATACTATCAAAGCCCTTACTAATTAATTTAATAGAGCTTTAATCCTAGACTAATTCAAACGAGAAGACGGCGACGGCTCTACGACGGAAAGTAGACCCGAAGGCACGACACTAATAGTACCGTATATTACTCCTATTATTAAAGGTCCTTCTATAATCTTTAATCCGATCTTTCTTACCGGCATTAATATTAATACTAATCCAAAATTGGAAGGGAAAGAGTCCTATAAGGCTTAGCATTACTTCTAGTAATCTATAATCAATATTATAAGTGCCTATAATATTATTGAAATCTATCCTACTAACGATAAGGTCCCCCTAGACTCTTTAAAGGTTTGGAAGGATAAATAATAATGATATATTAAGATTCTCTTTACGACTCTCGGCGAATTAGTGGAAAAATTAATAGAGGGAGAGATAATTATAGTTGGGTTTTTTACTAAAGCTAAATAAGAGTATTTGAATAAAGCTAAATAAGAGTATTTGAATAAAGCTAAATAAGAGTATTTGAATAAAGCTAAATAAGAGTATTTGAATAAAGGTATTGGCGCCCTATAGATGATTCAATAAGAATAGGATAATTTGAAGCTAGTTAATTTCAATAATATTCGAGCCCTCGGTTAGAAGATCTCCTCCCTATAGGGAGAGTATACTACTATTAGTCTAGAGTATAGACTCCTTAAGAGTTAATTAATCCTAAAACTATTGTAGGCGCTAAATTAAGAATAGTATAGCGCTTAGAAAACCACCTCCTAGGCCACTTACAATAAGAAGCTCCCTACGTTTTAAAATATATTACGTTCTACCGAGGGTAAGTTCATATGTATTAGCGATAATAGTAAAAAAAAGGAGTATAATATAGACCCTACTTTATAACCCTTATAATAAATTTTGCACCTATTATATTAAAAAGTATTACAATAAGCAAGGATATTAGAATCTTTACTTGAGTTTAAAAAGGAGTATAATACCCGTAAATAGAGGAGAAAGGAGAAATCCTCTGTATTAGTTCCGGCTGTAATAACCCTGATTTAGTAAGCTTTTATTATAATAATTAGACTTGTAATTTTATTTCTTTATATCGATAATTAAATTAAAGACGACCGTTATTTCCACTTTTGACAGTATATTTTACAACGGGATAAAAACCACCTACTCTCTTAAAACGTCCTACTTCTTTAATTTAGAATATAATTAATATATAATAACCGTTCGAAACAACTTCATTACCTTTAAGCTATATAGCGAATCCATTTTTAGTATCGGTAATATAAAGGTCCCGGTTCTAAGAATCGGAAAGGTAGAAAAGAAATATATTTTCAATAGTACGGTTACTATAGTTCAATTGAAAAATATCCTTTTTGCCCCTAAACTTAGTATTAACTTAATTTCTATAACCCAATTGCTTGACTATAGCTCCGATATAATCCTATCTAAAAATTACTAGCAAGTTAAGAAAGACGGTATAGGTATCGAAATTACCCGTTTTAGTAACCTATTTATACTATAAATTACTAATACTACTTAATAAACCTTAATCTCTTATTCGGTTAATCTAGAAATAAGACTCTAGCACGAGCGTATGGGGTATCTAAGTAAAGAAAACCTTATTGAAATATAAAATATAGTCGATAGGATAAATAACGCCGAGTAGTACTATATATACGAATTATATATTAGAGGCCGGATAAAATAAATATTATATCATAGCAAACTTAGATAAGCCGACCACGTATCTAATATAGTTTATACCGATATTTATAGACCTTTTAATACTATTGGGTATTGAAGGGAATACTATTAAATTATACTAATCAACAAGTATAATAAATTTAGCAGTTTATTAATTATTAAAGATAGAGTAAGAGTATAGGTTTTTATTTAAGAATTCGTATAAATATTAGAAGTAAGGGAACCTTAAAGACGGAAGTATAGGGTTATTTACTTTAATAGCGCTTAAGAATTTAATAGTAACGAGTTTAACGAGTAGGCCACTAGAAGGGGGACGTAAATTGAACGATCCATTACCGAATAATACTAATTAAATAGTATAGCAGAAAGTTTGAACCTCTATTTAAGAGAAAAACTCCTACTTATTATAATTGGAGGAAATATGCCGAGGAAGTTTTGGCTAGAGATCTTTGAAACGTTTAATTGTTTTAAGAACCGAAGCCCCTATTTAGCACTTAATAAGACTCCCTTCAAGCTAATCTACGGGTAAAGACTAAATATTAGTAATATTAAAACTATTGGAATAGTTGCTTAGTATTTAATCCCTTAAATACAACGAAAGAAGATGGACGAAAAGGCTATTAAATGCGTATTCATTAGTTTTGAGAAATATACGGTCTATGAATTCCTAAGGCTAAATAAGCGAATAATTAAGTTAAATAACGTTTATTTCGATATAGAGAAGGTAGTAGTTAAATATAGGATAATAGATATAGCTATATAATAACCCCAAATCTAAACCAGCCCTAATCCAACGCCATAATACGAAATAAGGGTAAATAAATAGGTCTCGGAAATAAGCAAATAGGTCTATAGGGTAATCGACCCTAGACCCTGGATCAGGGTAGGTAATTAATTAGTTAGGGTAGGCTAGGGGGTAATAGGGGTAGGTAAGGGTCTACCAATTTACTGGCTCCTATTTTACCGATAATATAATCTCTACCTTCCAAGCGTTAATGATAAAGATCAATTATTAGACGAATTGTACTAATATGCCGCCGGTAAACATTAAATAACCTTTCCCTAGGTAATTTGAATACGGATAATGAACTAATAACCCAAATAGGTATATAGTAAACTACATAAATAATTGAAATACCCCTAGACTATATCGAATGATATCTAGAATTGAAATACCCGTTGAGAAATAGGATTACAAACTACCCTTATCCTATCTAGTACTATATACTCTATACTAGGGAAGGAATAGAAGAGAAAACGGAGCCGATAATACTGAAGGAAGCTAAAGAGAGCTTCTTTTGAAACGGTTAGTTAGAAGTAATATAGGATAAATATAACTCCCTAATTAAAGATAGTATATAGTAATTAATAGAGGTAACCCCGAGAATATATATCTTATATAGTAAGTAGGTTTATAAGTTCAAATATAGTCTAAATAATAAGATTATTAGAAGAAAGGTTCGATAGGTAGTCCATAGCTTCGAATAGATCGAAGGAGTAGACTACTTTAAGACCTTTACTTCTATCGTTAAACTAATAAACTATAAAATTTTATTTACTATCGCCGCCTCCTTAGATTTTGAGACTAAATAGATAAACATTAAGACCGCGTTCCTATATAGGAATATAGAAGAAGAAATCTATATAGAATAACCTTTCGAATTTAATAATAGAATTAGTAAAGTAAATAAGTTTAATAAGGTATTCTATACTCTTAAGTAAGTACTTAGAATCTAATTTAATATATTAATAATAGCGTCAGAGGAATTAGGCTATACCCTTATTACTACTAATTATAGAGTTTTCTCTAAGAATAGTACGTTTGTAGCTATTTATATAAACGACCTATTAATGATAGGTAAGGATAAGGCCGAAATCCGAAGTTTGAAAGATACATTGAGTGTAAGGTTCTAAATAATAGACTTTGGACCTTGTTACTATTATTTTAGTATCCGTATTACTCGCAATAGATGAGAAAAGACTATTTATTTCGATTAATAGGGATATATTAATGAAATCCCAGCCCAATTTAGTACAGCTTTATATAATTTAGTAAATACACTAATAACAATTGACCCTTTTAAAAAAGGTAGGGGATTATTGGACTATAAAGAAGGTTAGAATTATGATATTTCAATCTATAGTCGGGTCCTTAATATATATTGTATTCGGTACTAAATTAAATATTGTATTCGCTATATTAATTATTAGCCAATATACTATAAACCTAGTCAAGGCTTACTTTCGTACATTCAAAAGGATCTTTAAGTACCTTAAGGGTACGCAAAGCTTAGTAAAAATATTTATAGGGGAGTTGAACTCCCTATAAGGGTATTTAGATTCTAATTAGGCCAGTAACTATAATACTAAAAAGTCTACCTCTAATTCCGTCTTTAATATTAATAATAGTATTATTATTTAGAGTTCAAAGCAATAGTAGACGGTAGCCCTATTATTTATAGAAGTAGAATATATAGGGTAGTTGATAGCGATTAAGGAAGCGATTTAATTGAATAAACTATATATTAAATTAAGTACTAACCTTCGAGGGGGAAACAAAGCGGGCGAAAAAGTAGTTATTATCTATTGCGATAACTAAGGCGCTATAGTACTTGCAAAAAACCTAATATAATATTAAAGGACGAAGTATATTAATATTCAATGGTATTTCGTACGTAAAAAGGTCGAAGATGGTTGCGTCAGTATTATTTATATACCGACAGAGGAGTAGATAACCGATAAATTTAATTAAACCGCTTGCTAAAGATTAGTTCTTACGTTTTAAGAATAATCTTAGCTTTATTGATAGAAGCAGAGTGTTGGGAAGCTTTAAAGAGGATACGGGTATTGTAAACTTACCTACCGGCCAAGAACTGGACTCTGGAAGTAGCGAGGACAAATACTAACCGGTACAAGAGTAAGGGGGAGTTTTAACATCACTTGTATCCAACGAGGGGGAGTGGCAAATATTATGGATCTATATAATACTAAGCCTTACAGCCTTATATAATAAGCCTTATCGTAAGTACCACTATATGGGTAGATAAGGGTGCTTCAAGGGTAGATAAGGCAAGCGGGTATAAAAGGAGGGATCGGTTACATATATTCTAGCTTACTCTCATTGAATACTATGGCTTCTCTCCCACTCTTTTATATACATTTCGTCACTTTCTAATAAATACTTGTGTATCAACGTAGCTATCTCGGTCCATTTGTCGAAAGTATTAGCTTTAATTATCTAGGTCTTCAAAAGTAAGATGGAAGTCGGGATATCGTTTTTTAATAGTAGTGCAAGGGCACGGGATGGGGGAATTGAAGGTAAGGCTAAGATACTATCTGTAATAGAAGATTTTAAGTGAGGAGAAGAAAAGAAAGAGAATTAGATATAAGCGTACGAACCCAAATAAATACCCTAGCTATACAAGCGATGGCGGAACCTACGTACGGGTTACTATTAACCAATCCCTTCACTCGTATTTCCCTTCACCTATCTAATAAATAAGGGCAAATACCTTCAATAGGCTTAGAGCCTATTTTAGTCCGTCTTAATTCGGACCTTCTATATTACTCATTCCTCTAACCTTCGTAGGCCTTCAATAGTACTAGAACTCCCCCTAGGGATATAGCAATCGTAGCAATATAGCCTAGCGGGTACCGTTATGTTACCCCCCCTTATATAAAAGATTCGTCCGTAAATCTTATTAATTATTTACTTATATAAAATCCTCTTCGCACGCTTTAATCCTAATAATTCTAATAGGTTATTATTTTTATACCCTTTCTAATCTTCGTTCAATTAATCTATTAATTATTTAGGTGGTCCCGGGGCATCCGGGTTAGCCTTATAGAAATCCTAAAGGAGCTTCGGGGCGTACTTAAAGTTAGAAGCGGACTAATAATTGGGATTTGGATCCTAGCTTCTCCAATCTATATTGTAAAAAAGCTTACTATTAATTATCTTTAAACTATCAATCCTCTTAACCTCCTACTCAAGGTCCTTATTCGACTCTATATTTATTAGGCCGAAGTATTCAATTAATAAATTTAGTAAAAGATTATTATTATACTTCCTTTAACAATCCATATAAAAGGAAGTAGAGCCTTTCCAATTATCGAAGAACTTCAACTAATACAAATAACCTACTTTCTTAATAATCCTATAATAATTAAAAATATCAGAGAAATCGAACTTATTACTAGGGCGAATCGTTATCGACTAAAGGCGTTTAATAATAATAATTCTATCGCTAATATCGAAGTCTAAGTCCCTCCACTTCTTATTGGCCTACTGAATTTATTCCTCCTACGCTTTTAATATTGTTTCTTTAATATAATTTATATATTTTTAAATATATTAAATATAGTCTCAAGTTTACTCCCTAGTTAATTATTCGGTACGGGACCTAATATTAACCGTATAAGTATCCCAATCGAAAAGCATTTTCATCGGGTATCTGAATATAATCTTATAAGGGAAGAGACCGATACTATCCTAGGGGAAACTATTTTATATTATATTTAGTACAGAGATCGCTTCTAACTAATTTAATAATAGTTAATAAAAGGGTATAATTGCTAACCAAAATAAGCATTTATAGCTTCGGCCTATTCAATATTCTAGTTATAACCTACGGTAGTAAGCTTCTACTTCGTACTAGTTAATTTAAACATTTCGTCTATAATACGAATATAAATTAAAGGCCACAATCCGAAATCACCTCCCTAAATATACCACAGATCCTAAAAGGCCGTTCGTAATATATCCGAGCAATATTCTAAATAATTTACTTTTCTATATATAATATAACCTATAACAATTTTATTAAACGGTCTACTATAACCGGAGCGTTATTAAAACCGTATTTATTCTTAGGCATCTTTTTATAATTAATTACAATCGAAGTCCATTTCTTATCGGATAGTAGAATAGAGTATAAATTACTAAGTATTTTATTTCTAGGGACCTTATTTACTTTATAAATTATATAATTTTTAACGAACCGGTTAACGTCCCTTACTATATTAGGCTACTAATATTAAAGAAATAGGATTACTTATATTTTATTACAGCCCGGGTAGGCTATAGCCAATATTAAGTAAACTTTATCGATAATATAGGTTCGTAAGTTATTCTTATTGAGTATAATTAAACGGCTATTAAAGTAAGGAGGCTATTAACTATTATTATAAATTAAAAGTCCAATCCGTAAGCGCGAATATAGTACTCTTCTAATTATTCCTCTTTTCAATTTACTTTCATAATTGCATCGATTAATTTGTATCCTTTTAATTTAATAGGGTATAATTCCAATTTATTAATGACAAATATATGATTAGTACCAACTCTTCTAATATACTATTTAAAGTAATAATAAAGGCCAAGGCGATTATTTCAATTCTCTCGGCTTCTACTAAAGGTTTAAACATTTAGAGGGTCCAATATACTTCCTTCTTATCTTTCTAAGTTTTAAAGTCTTTGGATTTCCGGAATAGAATATCGGCGGTCGCATTCCTAGTACTAGGACCGTATATAATCTCAAAATTGGTATCAAGATAAGAACTCCGCCCAACCGGCCTAGGGTGGAGATAGGGGCTGAGAATATAATTCGGATTTGTAGTATTACGGTAATAGAACGCTAAGGCTTCGGTATTGTAGTTTTTAGTACTATAATAATACCCCGGGCTTTAAAATACAATTATTTTTAATTGTAAGTAAACCTACTATACCGGTACGCGGCTATTGCTATAGCGCTAAGGAACGTAGTTTATATATATAGTACTAGATTATAATTGCCCCGGGTAATAATTACTTTATATACTAAGTTTAGAATAATTTAAATTGTAGCGCCCGGGCCCCCTTAAATAAATACGCGTATCCTGGCGCATCTTCGCTTCTATAGTTAGGATTCATCCTTCCCTTCCTCCTTCTCTCCCTCCTTCTCCTTTTCTCCTTTCTCCTCCAATATACACCTTACTTTATTTTTATTATAATATTACTATTGTAAAATATAAATATAAAATTCCTTCTTTACTTAAAAAACGCCCTTATAATATTAGTTTCTATTTTCTACTCTTTCTTCTAAATTTTTAACACTATTATTATACTACTTCGCCTTAATATTAATATTAAAACTCATATAGTAAACTAATATATTAGTAAGGTTAATCCTACGTATAATACCCTTATTAATAGCCTTAAATATACAATTTACTTCTATATAATTATATAGTATACTATTCTAAATAGTAGTAAACCTATTTTATTGTACTACGGTCTCCCCCGCGGTTGGCGCCGGAAGTACCTTATTTATTATAAGAGAAAGAATAATTACAATTAAGTAAGGTTTTTTTTTTTATATAGCGTTATCCTAATATTTTTAGGTTATTATTCTTATAAATAGTAATAATACTAATATAATGGCCATAATTCGTTAGGCTACATCCTTTTAGGAGAAGGATAGTAATAAGTTCGTATAGTTCGAGGAGGTATAGTATTATATTACTATCGAATTAAAGGACTTAATAATTTATTTTAATACTATATATAAAGCTTAAAAGGGTAAGAAATCCTTAACTAAGGTTAAAAAGGCTACTTAAGATACTATAAGTCTATAGTTATAATATAAACCCTATACCGTTCCTCTAATACTCTATTAACGTTTTTATTATATACTGCTGTTAATAAATTTACTAATATCCGCCGAACTACGATTTAATAGCTAATGCCTCGCTATCCTAACTATAATACGCCGGTAAAAGCGTACTATTTCTAGCGCAACGCGTAGCGTCTTCACCTAATCGATAATAATATCGGCTATATGAATTAATCTCTAACTAAATTCTAATTCTATACTACTATTAAATCGGAGGTAATTCGTATATTTAGGAAATTAAATACTACTAACAAATATTGATTTCCAAATTAATAAAATCATATCCGATTTCCCTATTTTAATAATATTTTAGACTAAAGTTCCTATTTATTAAATCTAGTAGTAGTCAAGTAGTAATTATAATAGAATAGTAATTATCCGGTAATTATTAGGTAGTAAAGTCTTTATATTAGTAAAAAAAATCTATAGTCGGAATTTCGTAGTAGTATAGTATAGAATTAATTTTGAAAAAATTAGTTTAGAATTATAGTAAGATAGTAATATTGCTATAAATTACGGGTTAGTTAAGTTCTTTCCGGGTTAGCGTTTAACTTAGGGTATTTAGAGTTAAATTAAATTAATACTGAAAAGAAATTATAATATTACTGCCCGATTATACTATTCAAAGAAGTATATCCCCTATACCTCGTATATAAATATAAATTACTAACCCGTCCTACCGCCCAGCGTCCTTCTTCCAAGTTCTAAATTTTCTTTCTATCCCTAGGGTTGGCCTAATATTCTTTTTCTAAATCCTAAATTATTTCTCTAGGTCATAAATCATTTTCCCATTTCTTAGAGGCTTATTAGGGTTAATTAAGTAGTTTATCAAAGGTATTTAGGGGGCTAATATTCCGGGCTACTCCTATTTATAATTTATCATAAGTATAAATTCCTACGGGTAATTCGCTATTATTCTAATATAGTTCCCCCGTTATTATAACGTTCCTATACTACTATTTTAATATCCCTTTATAAGGCCGGGCTTAATTTTATTAGGTTTTAATATAGAAGTCCTGAATATTACTAATATTCTCCTAAAAGTCTTCTACCCGCCCTCAATTGGGTCTATATAATTTTAACTATTTTATCCTATATTCTAAGGCGCCGTTCTTATCCTACTTCGAATTTAGAATTTATTCGAAATACTATTCCTCCTCTCTAAGGTTAATTAGAAACGCTGTAGCGCCCTAGGCCTACCTATCGAAGTCTTCGTTAAATATAGCCTAACCCAGAAGGCTGTTCTAATATAGTTGGACGAAGGAAGTATAGAAAATAAAGAAGACTTTATAAAATATATTTATTATGAGGGCTACGGCCTTCTTATAAACCTTCTCCACTATAAAGGGGCCGGCCTATATATCTAATAATTTGATATATAAATAGCCCTAATGCTAATAATAAGTACTAACCTAAACCTTATCCCCTATAATATAATATAAAGCGTCGGATTTCGTTACATTAGCGTAACGGCGGTATTTCTCCTAAACTTCTTCTATAAATAATCGGGCTCGGGTAACAATTCTATCTACTCTTTCTTGAATATACTAAACGTCTAAAACTCCCTAATATTATATATCTAATATAAGGGCGCTATAAAGTAGTAATAATTCTATTCCTATCCTTAAATACTATTTATAATTTATCAAGAAGGGGTTAAGGCCAATAGTCTTGGAAATATAATTATTAGCAACGAACTTTACTAATAAGAGTTACTATAGTTAATCGTTTTATTATTAGAAGTAGAACGTTCTAAAATATTATTCGATAGTAGTATTAATAATTTTCATTTAGCCGTCGGTTTTAGGGTATACCAACGATAATAACCGCTATTAAATACCTAATTACTACTAAAACTCCTTCTAGAACAAGGCAATAAACTAGGCGCCCCTATTGGAGGTAATAGAATTAAAAAACTATAGAGGCGGTAAACTTCTCTTAGGAAGGCTTTAATAGTAGTTTAAGTGATTAAATTATAAATAGAGATATAGTAGTATATTTTCGTTACCCAGTCGATAATTACTATAATATATGAATAAATATAGCTATTAACCTTTACTTCCGGGAAGGGACCTATAAAATCTATTAAAGTATCGGACTAGGATTGAAAGGGGACCGATAATAATTCGAAGAGGCCGGGGGAAAAATATTTTAAAATCTTAATTCGTATATATAAATAACAACCCCGGATAAAGGTAATTATATTGCAAGAGAGGTTAAACTATATATATAATCGCCTAACTAAATTATAGGTTTTGAAATAGCTAGGGTAGCCTCCGGATACTAAACTATATATATAGTAAATAATTTAAAGCCTATTCTTCGGAAGTAAGGGAATAAACGTCCGCCTATTATTATGAATACGTTTATAAAATATATTATAATTAATTATAATTATACAAATAATAGTCCTAAAATACTAGGGGAACGTTTTATATTTAAAGTCTTGAAGGGCTACGATAATTACTACTACCTCCAAGGACGCCCAGTAAGCGGCGTGAATATAATTATTGATAGGGAATTTTACGTTTAAAATAAGGAGCTGTACTAGTAATTCAGCTAATAGCGGACTCTGATTCTTAAACGGTGAGAATATCCATATTCTATTTATAATACGGTCGTTATTTACGTCCCGTTTATTTACCAATATACTACTAAGTAGGCGGAATAGTTTATTAAGTATAGTGATATAGGACCCGGGACGGTAAATAATTTGAAAATAAAAGTCGTTAAAGAATTTAAACTATTAAATCCAACGACAATCAAATAGCTTCGTAGAAGTAAAAATACCAAAGGCCCTTATAATTTATAATAATTTCAATTAGGTCCTTAGCGCCTTATAATTCGGAGTACTATTCTTCGAATACTTCAATAATAGAAAAGAATTCCTTATTATAAATTTCTTAATTATATTCAGCAGGCAAATACTTTAATAAAAAGAAAGTAATAGGGTACTACTATCCCCTTTTATAAATTTAAAATAGGACGCCCCCTAATACTTAATTTAATATATCGACTTTAATAATTATCTTCCTTTCTAAAATAATAATAGAATAGTACCAGTACTATTGTGAAAGGGTTCTTTAACTATTTAAAGGCTATAATAATATCCTAGGGTATAGGGGAAACCTGTCTATCCTAAAATATTAGTACTATTAAGGGTTGAATTATTTCAAAGAACCCTTTGATAAATTGTTGGTAGAAATTAATAAACCTAATAAAACGCTAAAAGTCCTTAAATATTTTAGGAACGCCCCAATTAAGGACAGAATTAACCTTTTTAGGGTTTATACGGAGGCCTTCTCTAAAAATAATGAAGTTTAAATACTTTATTTTATACTCATAAAATTCGTACTTCTAAATATCGATAGTAAAGTTTACTTTCTTAAAACGCTAGACTACTTCTTTTGAGTATCGTTTGTAGGCCGCCTTTATTTCGCTAAAAATAAGTATATTATTTCAATAGGTAATAGTAAATTTGTTTACAATATTAAATAGTATATAGTTAATATAATATTAGAAGGAGGCTAGCGCTCCGGTTATATTGAAGTTAGAAATAAAGTATTTGAAGAGAGCGAATTTACAAATTAAAACCGTTTTCTATTTATTACTTAGGGCGATTCG
The DNA here is from genome assembly GCF_000213175.1 of Neurospora tetrasperma FGSC 2508. Lineage (NCBI taxonomy): Eukaryota > Fungi > Ascomycota > Sordariomycetes > Sordariales > Sordariaceae > Neurospora > Neurospora tetrasperma. Next base: position 2,731,923 of record NW_009799104.1, on the reverse strand, counting down.
GAGCCGGTTGAACGCTATTATAATATCGAACTTACTAAATTACTTCGCTTTTCTAAAAGCGTTAATCGTTTCCCGAATTAGCGGAATTGGGTGTTAATTTTTAATTATAGTATTATTTAAATCCTAGTAGTTAATATAAATATAAATACTATTACCCGGTTTCTTAATTAATAGAACCGAGGCCGCTATAAAGGAGGAATTCGGGCGTATAAACTTATTTGCTAAATAATTATTTAAATATTTCCGAAAAATATATAGTTCCTTTTATAATATATAGGGTATAAGCAATAGTATAGGGGGTTGTAACCGGGGATTAAATTAACTTTATAATTGAAGGGCTAGTAGGGGGGTATTATTATTATAATAGTTAGGTTAAAGGCGCTCTAAAACGGCCGAAGGTAGTTGAATAAAGCGTTTGAAATTTCCTAGCGAATCGGCGGCGGTTTCCTATCAAAATATTTTTGAATATCTTTAGTAGAGACCCGCTAGAGCTATAATTTCTCAATAACCTAGTCTCTATAGCCTATAATAGTATTAGGTAGGGGTATTTTAATTAATTTCCCTTCAAAGACGGTACAGAGTATAATAGTATTAAAACTTTATAACGTTTAGTCTAGGTTAGTAATAGGGTTAATAGGCTATAAAATAGTATATAATTTAGGTTCTTCTATAAGACAATATAATTGTACTATAATAAAGGAATAAATTTCTATACCGGGCTCCTTATATATGAATGAGAAATTAGAAGTAGAGAATAAATAAATAATATTGTTCTTAAATTATAAATAGCCGCCGGTATATAACCTTTTAAAGAAGGAGGGGGGTATAATAGCGCTATTTTAAAAGTTTTAGTATCGGTCTAAAACTGTTGCGGAGTACGGGTTTCTAAGCTTAATTTAGGTAATCGGAGGGGAATAATAGTACAACGGTATTAGCCCGAGGGAGGGGCAGCGGAATTTCAATTACTATAACGCTTAGTAATTTTAAAATTCCTTTAGTCCAATCGATTGTAAAGTTATACATCTATAGCTACGGTAGGCTAAGGATAATATTAAGGCTGCCGAGCGGCTAAATATAGAGAATTAATTAATTTATAAAAGATTTAATACTTAGGGAAATAATATAATATTCAAAAATCTTTCCGCCCTCCCGGCCGTTTATAAGCCTTAGAATATAGGGACGAAATAGTAATATAATAGGAAGGTTATAGTTTTATACGAAAATAGAATTGATAAAGCTTATAGGTAAATACCTAGAGTCGATTATAACCGAATAGGGGATAGGCGCTAGAAAGCCGGTCTTTAAAAGGCTAAAGAACGAAAAGCTAGTATTAGGGCCTATAGAATATAAATATAAATTATTAGGTGCCCTTATTTTCCTCCTCCTATAGCGTTTTTTATTAAGGTTAGGCTTTTCGCGCCTTTACCTCGGCCGATATAGAAACGGCGGCGAAGCCGGCCAGCTCCTTCCCCTTATAATATAACCTATTGTACAGTATCCCGCGCTATTATAGTATATATAGAAGTTATTCTTTATCCGACGGTCTTTCTCGGCCTAAATAAAGGGGCCTTTTTTGATAGAGTTAACCTGCCCGCACGCACCAAAAACCTCCATGTACGCACCCCCACCAGAAAACTGGGGCGGTTCAGCTGATGACACCTGATATTGAAATTCCCGTTTTTACCCACAAAATTTCGTCTTTTCAATACACGCAATATCGCTCTAACTTAGCCATTTCTTTTTACCCTTTTTCACACGGCCAATTGTACGCATTTATACTATTGTAGCACCAGTATTTTATATACTATTATACTAATATTTTATACGTATTTATAATAGTACTTTATAGCTACTCTTAATATACGTAAAATTATTGTATTTAATTAATTTTTAAATTAATTGATTGCTCTAGATATCTTCTATTAAGCGCCCTCATTGTATATCGTACTCTTGGACCGATATATTTGCTTTTAATATTTTCTTCAACCCTAATACGATGTGGATTATACTAGCCAAGGACCCCCTCTTCTCTCTCGAGTCTATTAATAATTATAATAAGATATATACCTATTTCGTTGCCTTCTACTATCGTTATTGCTTTAGTATTTTGATTTAGCGTAGTTAAAAGTATAATAAACTAGGCTATGTGGTATATAGTTCTATTATTAAGGTTGTGTTTCGATGCGACTACGTAGAGTATTATCTTTAAGTTATTTATAATAATAATTAGAAAAAGCGTTCTATATTACAAAAGAAGGTTCGCTATTATCTTTTTAGAATCGTACTCCAATTCAAAAAGAGTACTGGTTAGGGATGGACTATCCGGGCTATAAATTTTATATACGAAGGCTACCCTCTATTACGTACTTTAAAAGGCTATTTTATATTTTGTAGTAACGGTTTTAAACGCGAGGTTAATCTAGAAGCTAAGTACTTTATTAGAAACCTCCTATTTTAATAAGATTTTACTATACGGACCATTTTTACTATAATTAGGGAAAAGTATTCCGAGATTCCTTGGATTTATAAAGACTTTAATAATATATATTAGAACGCCCGCCGTAGTTAATAATAAGGCTATAATGATACTTAGACTTTTATTAAGCGGTTCAACGACGATTATAATAGTAATAGGGTTCTTGTATTTAAATATAAAGTCTTTAAGGGAGATAATAATACGCTCCATTATACTTTTTGGGTAATTAAATATTATTGTTAGATATAGTTAAGGTTTCTATATATCCTTTTAATTAATATAATATATAAGACTAATTGGTATTATCTCCTTTTAGTTTAGGGACTAATCCTTATATTAGAGAGGACTTATATATTAATTTTTCAATTAGTATTTAATAATAAGAGGGAAGAGGGTTATATATTTTTAATATAGTGTATTAGAGACGCTATTAACGAATCCAAAATCCCTTATTTAGTAGTAGCTATTACCGATGGCGATCCCCAACTTACTAGTATAATTGATTAGACTTTCCCTAATATATAAAGATAGTAATATATTTAGTATATTAATTATAATATTATTAATTACTTTAAGAAGGATTAGGTTTACAGTCTTTTATATAATTAAAAAGTATAAGAGTAATATAATAAAGAAGATTTTGAGGCATTAAAATGATGTTACGCTTGAGTTTTAATAATGATAAGAATTAAGGTTAGATTTAACCCGTTATTGAATAAGGTTACTAATATATTAATGAGTATTATTCTTTATATAATAATATATAATTTACTATTTTAATATAGTAGACTTCGAGTGTGTTTAGTCTATTTTACGGAGTTAGTTTGGAAGGTAAGAAGATATTGTTTTATAGATTCGAAAAACGATATTACTTTATAAGAAGGAGTAGGTAGGATATTATATTAGGAATTATTTTAATTAGGGATAGAGGACTATATTACTAAATAAAGTTAATAATAGTTTATTTAAGAATTATAGTCTCTTAATTTGTATTAGGCTAACTAAACTATATAAAATTTACTTTTAGTATATTAACTACCGTTATAAGGTATATACAAATTTACTAATTAAATTTGATAGTTATATTTATATAAAGTAGGTTAATTACGAATAAATAAGTAAATACCCTTACAAACTATTTATTTAAATATTCGATTTTATTAATTACTAATGATATAAATCTAAATTAATATTACCCTCTAAGTGGTTAGGGCTCCTTAGTATCCTTCTCAAACTATATTTAAACAATTTTAGAGCTTAGTATAGATTCCTTTTTACTTATAAAATAGAGGTTTTATTAAAGGAGGATAAAACGACCCTAATTATAAAGGAAGTTTATTATCTATTATAGTATTTATATTAGCGATATGTAAATTATTATTTATGTACTCGGTATCTTTTATATTCATTACTTTATTAGGATGCGGTAGATAAATATCTTAAATATAAATTAGCTCCTAAGGTAGTACCCAAAGGCCGCCTATATAAGTAAGGAGGTTTATTTAGTAGTAAATTTATATTTGTAGTACTATTAGAAACTTTACGTATATATACGCCAGTTGCGTTAAAGGGTAAATTACGTAACCTAAGCACTATATAAGCTTCAATACGCTATAATTATTCCCGGTATAAATAGGGACCTAGTATTGAGGAGTTTAATATTGATAATATATATAACTATATTAAAGTAATTAATAATGAAGAGAAGGATGATAATTAGTTAGGTAAATATTGGAAGATAAGGGCGAGGGAATAAATAGCGAGAGAATAGGTAATAAGAGACGAGGTTATTAAATTATTATCGATTTCTTTTTACTTTTCTAAGCTCTTTAAGTTCTCTAAGCTCTCTGAGCTCTCTAAACTACTAGAACCAAGTTTTAAACTATTAAATATGAGTATTTAGAAGGCAGTTAGTTATAGATGGTAGTAGAAGACTTTTTAATACTATGAAAGTATTATTAGATTGGTGCTATTAGATTCCCTTTGTTTGCCCGTTAAAGACTAAGATTTATAGGGTATTTATTGGGTTGACCCACTTTATGATATTGAAAATCCCGATTTTTACACCCAAAATAATATATTTTATATGTTAGCTGTTAAATTCCAAAAAATACGTACCTTAAGGTTTTTGGTACGTGCGGGAAGGTTAACTCTTTTGATAAGGGGTATTTAAACTTTACTAAGGACTATAGGGTTACTTGTATTATTAGAATATCCGAATTAAGATAAGCATAGAGCGGTACCGCTATAGCCTTAGTATAACCTATTGAAAATATTATTTATAAATTTATATAAGAGTATTACCTATATAATGAAATATATAGGGGGCTGAGCATATAATAATATTAATTAAAGTATTTTAGAATATCCGGTTAGCTTTTACGTTAAAGGCGTCGACCCTCCGCCGTCTATCGAATTTATAAAGATCTACTGATTTAATAAATTTTGTAATAAAATTAGCAAAGGCGGAACTGCCCCACTTAAAATAGTCTATTTCCCATACTGTTTTAGTATAAATATTAAAAGTAATATAGTAAGGGTTAACTTATTTAAAAAGGTTGTAGAAGTTAGAAAGTCCTAAAAGTCAAATAGAGGGGTCGAAGGGAATTAACGCAACGGCATCGACCTTAGACCGTACCCGAATATAACCGTCGCCGGATAGGTACTAGGAGACGTAAAGAATATAGTCGGCCGGAGTAGGGTAGGCCGTATTGTTAAAGGTAAATTTAATACGAATAAACAATTTCTAATTAGTATATTCCTCTTCTTATTCAATAAGGGAGGTCTTAGTACCCAAAAAAACGGAGGGTTCGGCGCTTTACGGCCGGTAGGGCACCGTTTAAATAAAGGTCGTAATAGGATTATTATGGAACTATTAGGTTTAAATGGTAGTTTATGCGGCCTAGTTCCGTATTTATACTATAACTTTAATAACATATTATTATACTTAGGCTTCAATTTCCGAATTTATCATTAGGCTTATAAGGCTTAATTATTAGCCGCTTCGGCTTACTACTAAGTTTATAGGGTTTAATTACTAACTGCTTTAGTTTATTACTAGAGTTCGAGGATATATGTATAGGTGTTCGAAAATTAAATTTCGATAACCCTAAGGTAGAATTAGAATTAAAAGAATAAATTTAAGTCTTATTCTATTATTAAAGTAAGGCCGTACAAGTTACTCTTAATAAAAAGAACGGCCGTATAAATATATAACCATTCTACTTAAGGAAAGTAATTACGGGCTAATGTATTACGTAGGGTTCCTATATTAAAGTCCGGCGTAAATATATTATATAAAGTACTAGAAGTAGGATTTATAGTCGGGGTAATATATAGGGTAATTAAGTAGTATATAGGGTCTCGGACTAGGGGAGACTCAGAATTGGTACCGATTCTAAAATTAATTGAAAGCGAAATAATAGAGTATCGTCGGGCTTAATAACCGTAAAAGAAAAGGTGTAATAAACTATTACAATACCTACTAATAAGGACTTTAGAAAAGATATATTATTATACGAAGGGGGAAAGATTAGAAGAAAGTAGCGAAAATTCTATTCTTAAATTATATATATTATAGGGTAGAGATAGGGGCTGAGGATATGAACTCGGATCTGTGGTACTACGGCAGGGGAACGCTAAGGCTTCGGTGTCGTGGCTTCTGGTGCTGTGACAATTATTATTTTAGTATTGTAATTCAATATACTTAAAAGTTTAAAAAGCCTAGCTACAACGAAGACGGTTCCGTTATTAAAATTGTATACCGTTGCGACTATACCGACCCCGCCTATTATTAATATAAAATCTTAATACGACGCGGCGGTCTATATTACGAAAAGTTGCCCATTATTACCTATTTAAAATCGTACTCTAAATTAACAAGGCTATTAGGTGGAAGTGGACTACCCAGGTAATAGACTTAATATAATAAGGCTATACCCTATTATATAGATTAGAAAACTATATTATATTTCGCTAAAAGGTATATAGTAATAAGGTTAACCCGGAAGCTAATGCCTTCTTAGAGAACCTCCTCCTATAACGAGACTTTACAATACGGGCTATCTTCGGTTAAGTTAGAAGGAAATACCCTAAGATTCCTTAGACTTATAAAGACTTCGATAATATACCTTAGTATTAATATTACAATTTACGAAAGGGGTATAATAATACCGAAACGTTTATTAAAAGAATCTATAATAATTACTAGAATAGTAGTTTAGCGTTCAAGTACGAGAAATTCGAGGAGGATGATATATTCGCTATATATTTTAATTAATCAATTATTAATATAGAATATAAATAAAATTCCTATATGTTATTTTATTCGACATAATAAATAAAACTAATTACTATTACCCCCCCTTCGTATAAAACATAGTCCTTATACTAGAGAGAACTTCTATACCTATATTTTAAGTAGTGTTTAATAATGAGAGGGAGGAGGAATTTGCCTTCTTGATTTAATTAACTAAAGACGCCGCCCACGAATTTGAAATTCCCTACCCTATAATTATTTTAATTAACAGCAACCTCTAATTTACCCGTACTATCGATTAAACTTTCCCTAATATTTAGAGATAGCGATATATATGGTATATTAATTATAATATTATTAATTATTTTTAGAAGGATTGGGTACGCCCCCCCTCCTCTAATTAGAAATAGAATAAGAAAGAAGAAGAATAGTATAATAAAGAGGATTTCGAAGATTTGAAGCATTATTATACCCGGGTTTTAATAATTATTAGAACTAAGGCTAAACTAGACCCTTTACTAAATAAGGTTACTAATATATAATTAATACTATTCTTTATATAGTAATATATAATTTACTCCTCGGATATAATAGGTTTGGAGCGTAGTTAATCTATTTTATAACGTTAATTTAGCTGCTAATAGGATAATATTATTTCGTAAATTAGGGAAACGTTAATACTCTATAAAAAAGAGTAGGTAGGTCACTATATTAAATACTACTTTAATTAGGGATAAAGAACTATATTACTAAACGAAACTGATAACGGTTCCTTAAAGAGCTATAGACTTTCAGCTTATAGTAATTTAATTAAGCTATATAAAGCTTACCTTTAATATATAAATTATTATTATAAAATTTATCTAAATAAGTTAATAAAGTTTAATAGCTATATATATATTAAGTAGGTTAATTGTAAGTAGATGGGGGAGTGCCCGTACGAATTATTAATATAGGTATTTAATCTTATAGACCGCTAATACTATAAATTCAAATTTATACTACTATTTATACAATTAGGTCTCCCTAGTACCCCTCTTCAACCTTATTTAAATAGTTTCAAATCCTAATATAGGCTTTCTTATACTTACAAAAAAGAGTTACTATTCAACGAGGGTAAAATAGTACTAATAATTAAAGCGGTTTATTACCCCTTCTAATATTTGTACTAACTTTATATAAATTACGGTTACTATCTATAGTCTAGTTATTCCCTATATCAATTTATATATTAGGATACAATAAATAACTATTTTAAATATAAGCCAATTATTAAAGTAATACCTAAAGGCCGCCTACGTAAATAAGGGGGGCTATTTTAATAACGAACCCGTATTTATAGTACTACTAATTAGGTTAAGTAAATCTACCCGATTAGTTAGACTAAAGGGTAAATTATATAACCTAGCTACTATTCGAACTTTAGTACGCTATAACTATTCCTAATACAAAAAGGGGCCTAATATTAAGGAATTTAATACTTAAAATAAAGTATATAACTATATTAAAGTAATTAATAGTAATAACGAGGAGGAGGAGGATAACGAATTGGGTAAATATTAGGAAATAGGGGTAAGGGAGTAATTGGCGAGGGAGTAGGCAGCGAGGGAGTAGGCGGCGAGGGAGTTATTATTGAATAGCTCTAAACTCTCTAACCTACTAAACGTAAGCTCTAAGCTATTAGATATAAGTATTTAGAAAAGAATAGAGTATAATACAACCGCCCTCAATACTACAAGAGTATTACTAGATTGGTACTATTAGATTTGCTAGTAAGCCTAAGATTTGTAGGGTATAAACTGGGTTAACCCAACTCAAGATATGATAAATGACGTTTTTTACGATTAAAAAAATATAATTTATATAATAGCTACTACCTGGTCTGAGGTGCGTACATAGAGGTTTTTGGTGCGTATGGAGAGGTTATCTCTTAGGGGGAATAGAACGCTCGTATACGACCTAGTCCATTTTAAAGTAATCAATAACGCTATAACTAAACGACTATTGAGCGCTCTATCAAATTTTGCGCCTAGTAACTCCGTATCTGGTTCCTTTAAACGGACGACCTCCAATTTTGTATAACCGAATGTAAGAAGTTCTTATTTATTATTTGTTCTATTGAGGGCGCCCCTTTTAAAGTTATTAAATTTAGGTTTATTAAGATCTTGGCGGAGCTCCCGGCTAAATAGTTTATAGCCGAGGCCCTCTTGGTAGAATTCACTACAAAGTACAATAACATCGATATTACTATGTATTCCCGCTATAAATTTGAAGAGTTGAAGATAATTAAAGGTATAAAGTAGTAGGAATTCGAAGATAACTTTATTCGCTTAATTAATCGCTACAATTTCGACGATAATATAAAGACCTACTATTTATACTAGAAGATCTCGGACTACGTCCGTATTATTATCATTTATTAAAACCTTTAGCCTGCTAACGATAAGTACAATAAATAATTGACCTTCGCCCGTAATTTTATAAGAAATTTAGAAGATAAAGATTGGCGTAATAAGAGTTCTAACCTTTACTATAAGACTAGCTTTAGTCCTACTACTGCCAATACCCCTAATACTTCTATAATTACTGGAGTGGTTACTATTAGCTAGGGAAGTTCTGCTATAGACCTTAATGCAATATTTACCTCCGATATCTAAATTTCGTATATAATCAATAACAAGGTTTTTAAATACTGTACCAAGCATAGTATATGTACCCGCTACGGTAGAAAGGGCTATTACTCAGCGGAATACCGCTTTCATATTAATTTTAAGAAGGAAGTTAAGCCCCGTAAAGATAGAAATAGAAATAATAATAAGAATAAGAATAGTAGCAGTAATAATAATGATAATAATATTAATAATGATAATAGTTAATAATAATAGTAGCCGGCTTAGGGTTAGTATAGTTACGGCTAGTGGCGCCCTAATTATAGCGGTAGCTACTAAATTAATATTATAAGTATTAATTTCCCTAAAGGTTTTCCGGCGGCCGCTCTAATTTTTAGTACTCCCGGTAGTTATTACTATCCACTCCTAATTTACTAGCCCGGCTTCGTCGGCCCCTTTATAGGCAATAAGGCTAATTCGGTTTGGAGATAGGGAAATATATAACTTCTAACCTAAATCGCACTTAGAGGCGCCCGTCCGTAGGATAAAGAGGAAGACTATAAGGGTTTGTCCCTATATAGTTAAATATTATTAAAATAAATAGATTTTTAGTAGATAATTGTTACAAATACTCTAATTTATTGAGTTTCTTTATCTACCTTTCCTTCGGACTATATAAATTATATGATTCTATACTTATTAATAGTAATTATACTACTCTTAATTTTAATAATTGATACTTTGTATTCTAGTATCGCCTCCCTCTCTTCAAACTACTAATCCTTAAACTATTATATTTTGTTAATAGTTAAATTATAAGTAGTATTACCTATTTTACTAGGGTAATAATATAGGTAGGAACTTATTATAAAGTTATTAATCTTATTATTTATAACTTCGCCGAAGATAACCCTATTATCTTCGGTTACTTTTACCTAGTATATTACGCTCCGGGCATCGATTGGCCTAGCGATTCCCTCTACTTTGGCCCCGCTTACGCATAACGTAATTACCTCCCTTATAGAGCTGTTAATTATTATACCCCCTTAGTAGTATACTACCTCTCCATTCCTCGCTCTAATACGCTTAGTATTCGTCCTACGTATAGGAAGCCTTCTTATAAGGAAGTACCCGATAAGGGGGATTTAGAGCTACTATAAATAGAATCCGCCTACTATTTATTAGTTTCTGTAATTATAAAATAAATTGCTTATTAACGGTTCAATTGGTTTTAAACCCGAATAATTAGCTAATTAGGTACTACCCCGCTCATTAAGACCCTAATTAGCCTTAGCTAAGCGCTTATATTAATAGACCTCCTAACGAATATTCTAATCCGCTAATTAATACTATATTGGACTATCGGAGGAACCTATACTAGAGCAGCGGACTACTAGTCTCTAATCTATTTATATAGTATTCCTAATAGTCCTATTCACCGTAACGATATTAGGGAGTTCTCCGCCGCGAATTTCAATTAATTAACTAACACGATAAAACTCTAAATTATTTATAATACTAAGGCCGAAATAGAGGAAGATGTTAAAAAAATAAAAGAAGAGGACTAAGTACAGGAAGAAGGAAGTGTTTTAAATTTTAGGAGCGTAAGTAATAATTTCATTAAGAAGATAATTAAAGAAGTTTTAATAGGCTATAATTAGTAATATAAGAAGTTATTCGGTAGTAACTATTAGTGATAGATTAATATTCTAATCGGGAAGGGAAATGCGACTACTTTACGCGTAGTAAAGGTTGCTAATTCCGCTTAAACTAATAGTACTAACAATGATTTTCTATATTGCGAAGAAGTAATTAATAATAATTTTGGTACTAATAGTATTAATATCGGTAAAACTATATTTAAAAGTATTCCTAAATTCTATAGAAAACAAATAAACTTTTAAAGACCGATGCTAAAATCTAGGCTAAGTTCCCCAAATAGTATTTGTACTATATTAGTACTGTTAGGTAGGAGGGAGTAGAAGTTCTCCCTCTTAATTATTTATACGACTTTAAATTCGAACTTTATTTAGGAGTTTTACCGCCCGCTATTGACAATTATACCTTTAACCCAAACGAATTTAGCGTTATTAAGAAATAGATTAATAATAACCTAAGAAAGAAGTTTATCCGGCTATTATAATCAGAAGCCTTAGCCCCGGTTTAATTTATTAAGAAGCTAAAAGGCGGAGTTCGCATTTGCGTTAATTATAGAGGAATTAATAATATTACCTTTAAGTCCCGCTATTTACTCCTACTTATTAAGAAGATTTTAAATGTAATTTACTATATTAAGATTTTTATAAAGTTCGATATAATAGCCGCCTTTAATTATATTCGAATAAAATAGGGCTATAAATAGCTAATTGTATTTATAATACACTTTAGTTTATTTAAATCCTTCGTAATCCCCTTCGGTCTATAAGGAGCCTCTGGTACTTTTTAGAATTATATCAACGATATTCTATATAATATCCCTAATATTTATATAATTGTATATTTTAATAACGTTCTGATTTATTCGGATAATATAAGGGACTACGAATAGTACATTAATAATATCTTCAACCGGTTGGCTAAAGTAGGATTTAGTATTGATATGAATAAATACGAATTCTATATTATACATACTAAGTACTTAGGGCTAATTATTACCCCGGGAGGTATTGAAATAGACTTAGAGAAAGTTAAAGTAGTAATTGAGTAGCTAGTCCTAGAGTTTAAGAAGTTCTTTTAATTATTCTTCGGCTTTGCGAATTTCTATTAGAAGTTTATTAAAGATTTTTCGACTATAGCAACCCTACTTTACAAATTTACAAAAAGGGATATAGCTTAGGTTTAGAATACTAATTACTAATAAATATTCGAATCTCTAAAGAAATCCTTTATAGAAGGCCCTATATCGAATATTTACAACTAGACTAAAAAAATAATTATTGAAATAGACGCTTTTAATTGGACCGTTAGTATTACCTTATTTTAGTATAGTAATAATAGGATCCTTTACCCTATAGCCTGCTTTTCCGCCAAATATACCTTATAGGAATATAATTACAACGTTTATAATAAGAGAACCTCTATTCGCACGGGGATCCACTTTTGCTTTTCTAAGTATAATTTAGTCAGATCTTGTTGGATGAGGCTGTGAGTAGTACTAAATTACTCGTTGATTTTCTATGGATTTTTGGGCTTAGGTTTTAGTTTTATAGCCCGAGATATGACCTAGATCTTACGTTTCTAGATTTTTGTATTATAAATCCTTTTTATTATTTTTAATAAATCACTTTCTTTTTCCTAGATTTTCTCGAGCTACTAAATACCTACAGCTCTTACAAAAGCTATAGTAAATAGAGGAAGAAGGGAGAAAAAGTATAATATACCTTACTACCCTCTATTATAAATTTTAAAGTATAAAAAGATATAGTAAAGTTTCACTTTTTACCCCCCGTGCGAAGAGTTTTATACCTATGCGAATAGAGTTTCTCTATAATAAATAATTACTAATTATTATTAAAATATTCGAAGAGTAGCGGCTAGAATTTAAAGGTATTTAATAGCCTTTCGATATTCTAACGGACTATAAGAACCTTTAGACCTTTATAACGAATGAATAATTTACTAAGCAGTATATATATTAGTTTTAATTCCTGTCTCAATTCAATTTCCTAATAAAATATACCCCGGGCTTTAAGAATTTACGCCCCGACGCTTTGAGCCGTAAAGTTAACAACCGCTCTAATAGTAAAGAGGACGGCCGCTTCGTCGCTTATAAGAGACCTCTATTCGACTCCTTATAGTTCGAAAACGGTTATTTCGAGGACCCCGCTACTAATTTTTCGCTATACCTACTTAACTTTAAGGATTCAATATTAAATCTACTATCGATTTTATTTATTTAAATTAAGAAATTTCAATCTTCCTCTAAGAATTAGTATTTTATTTAATAAACGTATTATAATAATAATAATTATTATTTATTAAAAAGTATTCTATAAAGGCTTTTTAAAATATTATATTATTAATAGTATTACGAAGTAGAGGGATAAAATTATTATTAACCCCTATAATAACGGCCTCTAACTCTAATTAACTAATTATTAATATAATATTCCTAGTGTAAGCTATTTTAATTATAATACGACGTACGAATATTTGTAATATAATTTCTATTAGGAAGGGATATATAATAATATAAAACTCTTTTATAAAGGATATTACCCTTATATTAAGATTAAATTATTTAAGCGTAGTTCCGTTAGTTATTTTAAATCCGTAAATATTTTTTTAATATTATAAACGGTAATTTCGGTCGATTACGTTACTCCGTTGCTAGAAAGTACTTATTTTAATTAAACCTTTAAATATATTACTATTATCGTCGACTATCTTATAAAGATACGGTATTATATCCTAATAAAGATTTTAGAGGCTAAGGAATTAATTAATTAATTTATCGACCGTATTTATTATATCTATAGTCTATTAAATAGTATCCTATTTAATAGAAGTATTGAATTTATATTATACTTTCAATTTATTCTTTATAAAAGATTATTTATTATTAGGAAATTAACCTCCGCTTTCTACCCCTAAATTAATACGTAAATCAAATATATTAATACGGAAATAAAGTAGTTTTTGAAAATATATATTAGTTAAACTTAAATAGATTGGGCTAAGTAGTTACTATTCGTAAAATTCGCCGGTAATAACGCTATCTCCTTATTAATAAGGATTTTATTATTCTTCGTTAATTATAGTTACTACCCTTATATAGGTACGGAATTCCGAATTCTATTATACTTAAATCTTTCGCCGGTTTGATTTAAAGAATATTATAAAATTAACGAATTAGTAGACCGCTCTTAGAAGATATAGGACTTTCTTATTTAATAGACTTACTATATATAGGAATATTATAAAGATAATACTAATAAGAAACGTATTAATTCCCTTAAGTACTATATTAATAATATAGTTCTCTTGAATATTACGAACTTTATTAACGACTAATTATATACGAAGTTTTCCCGCCGTTAGGAGGGTTCTTTTGAAATTATTTACGCCGATTCGTATATAATTTACTTCTTCCTACCTACTAATATAAAATATTTACCCGTCTTCTATATTTTCTATAGTATAACCCTAATTAAATATGGGACTATCCGGTTAATATATTATAATAAATATAAAAATAAATAAAGGCCGGGTAATAATACGTATAGATAATTAGGAAAAATACGAGGAATAGCCTTTTAGGAAGTTTATCGATTATATTTAATTAGGTAGTAATATATATTAGTATTACTAAATTAAATAGAAGATTAGAGACCCTACTTAGTAATTAGTTACTATTATAATCGATTACGAATATTACTTCTAATAGATTTATTATAAGAATCCGGATAAACAGGTACCGTTAGGAGTCCGTAGAATCCTCTAACGCTTTACTTCCGAACCCCCCGCTCTTATATTAGAGCCCCTACGCTACCGCTCCGCGCGTTTCTAATAAGAAACGGGCTCTATAACCGATACGAAACTATTTTTAAATATAATAATAATAGAATTAATTAATATAATAATTAATAAAAACGTAAAGGATAAATTATATTTAATATTTAATAAGGTTATACGATAATTAATAGATATTTAGTCCGGGAAATTACCCCTAATATATTTAGTAAATTATAATTATTTTTGAAGTAAAAACTATTATTATACGTATAGATAGACTTTTCAATTTTATAAACTTCTTTTAAAAGAGGATAATATTATAGGGTTAATTTATAATATAATTATACTATATATTTTTAATCTAGACTTATTAACGATTTTAATTACGTATAATCCTACGTATATATATACGTACGGACTAATTTAGATTAGGCTCTCACTTATATAATTAATCTTTTATATATACTTCCCTTCTCCTCCCTTATATAATAACGTATATCCTACCCTACCCCTAACGGTACTATTTCGCCCCGTAATAATTAACGAAGGGATAACCTCCCTATACTTATTAAAAATTTATACGTACCCACCCCTATTAGAAAAATAGGGCAGTTTAACTGATAATATTTAATATTATAAATCCCGTTTTTACCCGCAAAATTTCGTCTTTTTAATATAAGTAATATTACTCTAACTTAATTATTATTTTTTACTCTTTTTTATACCGCTAATTATACGCAATTACGTTAGTACTTTACGTATAATCGTACTAGTACTTTATATTAATATTCTATATTAGTACTTTATATTTAATAATAGAGAATATTTATTTATACGGACTATAAAGTCTATTTATATAGACTTTAAAATTAAAACTTTAAAAATTTCTTTATAATAGCGTAGGGGTATATATTTTAAAATAGGCTTATAATTTTTAGGTTTTTTTTATACATTTTTAAATATTCAAATTATATTAAAGGGCACCCTAGAACCTTAGGAACGGAAATAGTACTTATAGAAATTAAAAGAATAATAATAATTTTAATAATAAAGTAAATATTTTAATCTAAAGGGCCTTTAGCTTTAGCGTAATATAGATTAAATCTATTAAAAATCAATAAGTAAAACGGTACTACTTTTATATTTATCTAATTTCATTCTATAAAATTATTATTAATATTATAATTTTTTAGTCCGTATAAATAGATTTTTTAGTCCGTACAAATAAATATTTTCTAATAATAATACCCTTAATATATATAGAATCGTCGTATTCAATCAATTTCTATATTAATTAATTACTATAAATACCCTCTTCTAATAAGCGCTTTCGTACGTCGGCCCCCTAGCGTCCTTACTATTATACGTTAGACTCTTTAATTAGTACCTTCGTTTTTAATACTTCCTTCGACCCCGAAACTATTTGGATTGTACTAATAAATAATCCCTTCTTCTCTTTCGACCCAATTGAAGATTATAATAAATTATTCGTATACTTCGTTAATTTCTATCGTTATTATTACTTTAGTATTATAATTTAATATAGCTATAAATTTAAAAAACCGGGGTACGAAGGAGACGGTTCTATTAATAAAATTATTTTTTCATTATATTTACGCTAATTACTACCCGCTATTAATATAGGATAAAAATTTAAAGAGGAAGGTTATATTACGAAAGAAAGCGCGCCACTATCTATTTAAAATTATATTCCAAATTAAAAAGAATATAGAATAGAAATAGACTACTTGGGTAATAGATTTAATATATTAAGGCTATCCTCTATTACGTACGTTAGAATACTACTTTATATTTCGTACTATAATTTAGGACTACGAAATTAACCCTAAAGCAAATACCTTTTTAAATAACCTTCTACTCTAATATAACCTTATAATATAAATTATCCTCGCTATAGTAAAGGATAAGTATTTTAAAATCCCTTAAATTTATAGCAACCTCAATAATATATACTAAATTATACGCTATAACCTTCGAAAGGGATATAATAATACCTAAATATTTATTAAAAAAGTATACGAAGATAATTTCGCTTTTAAATATAAAACCTTCGAAGGGGATAATAATATATTATATTACGCCTTCTAAACTACTAATTAGTAGCGTCGAATATACTTTAAATTTCCTTATACTCTTTTAATTAATATAATATATAAAACTAATTATTATAACCTCTTTCTTATTTAAAGCGTAATTCTTATACTAGTAAAAACTTTAATACTAATCTTTTAAACGTTTTTAAACAATAAGAGAGAGGAAGGATTTAGCTTCTTAATAAAGTATATTAAGGAAGTAGCTAATAACTTTAAAATCCTTTACCCGGTAGTAATTATTATTAATAGTAACCCCTAATTTACTAATATAATTAATTAAACCTTCCCTAATATTTAATAATAGTATTACGTATAGTATATTAATTATAATATTGTTAATTACTTTAGGAAAGACTAGGTATATAAGTAATTTATATTACTATTATTATTAGAAGAGTAATATAATAAAGAGGATTTTAAGGAATTAAAGCGGCGCAATACTAAAGTTACTATAATAATCACCGTTATAGCCAATTTCAATCCCTTACCGGATAAAATCGCTAATATAAAGTTAATATTATTCTTTATATAGTAATATATAATTTACTCCTCTAATATAAAAGACTTTGAATATATTTAATCGATTCTATAACGCTAATTTATAAAGTAGGATAATATTATCTTGTAAATTAGGGAATTACTATTACCCTATAAAAGGGAATGGGCGGGCTATTATATTAAAGGTTACTTTAATTAGGGATAGAAAATAATATTACTAAATGAAATTAATAATAGATTTCGTAAAAAGTATAATTTATTAGTTCGTAATAATTTAATTAAAGTATATAAAGTTTATCTATAGTATATTAATTATTATTATAAAATATATATAAATAAATTAGTAACGTCGGATATTTATATACGTATTGAATAAATTAATTGCGAATAAATAAGTAAGTACCCTTATAAATTATTTATTTAGGTATTTAATTTTATTAATTATTAAAATTATAAATTTAATACAATATTACCTTTAAAACGGTTGGAACTCCTTAATACCCCTCTTAAACCTTATTCGAATAGCTTTAGAGCCTAATATAGGCTTCTTTATACCTATAAAATAGAGACTCTATTAAAAGAGGGTAAAATAGCTTTAATAATTAAGGATATATATTATCCCTTCTACTATTTACGCTAATAATATATAAATTATTTATAATTATTTATAGTCCGGTTATTCCCTATACTAATTCTTATATTATAATATAGTAAATAAAGATTTTAAATATGAACCGGCCGCTAAAATAGTACTTAAAGGCCGCTTATATAAGTAAGGGGGGCCGTTTAGTAATAAACTTTTATTCGTAATACTACTAATTAAATTATAATTAAAAATACTAACTTTAAAAAGTAAATTATATAATTCTAATACTATTCGAGCCTTAGCGTAATATAATTATTCTTAATATAAGTTAGGGTTTAATATTAAAAAAATGAATATTAATAACGCTTATACTTATAATTAGAATAAAATACGTAGTTATATCAAAGTAATTTACAAGAATAACAAGGATAATAAATTAGGGAAATATTAAATAGTAAAAGTATGAGAATAAATAATAAAAAGAGAGAGGGGAGTAGGTAATAGGAAAGAGAGGGAATAAAGCTATTAAAATATCGTTAATTTTATCCCTCTCCTCCCTCTCTAATAAATTCTTTAAATTAATATTACTCTTATTAGAATTAGAGCTTTTAAATATAAGTATTTTAAATAGACTACCTTTAATATTATAAAAGTATTACTATATTAAATTAGCGCTATTAGATTTACTAGTTTGCCCGCTAAAGTCTAAGATTTATAGGGGATTTATTAGGTTAACCTATTTCAAAATATAATAGATTACGGTTTTTATAATCAAAACGGTATATTTTATATATCGGCTATTAGATTAAAAAAGTAGGTGCGTATAAATTTTTAGTAGGTATAGGGAGGTTAATTCTTAACGAAATCCGGTTAAATAATTTATTATTATAATAATAATTATGGACTAAATAGTATTATATATATTATTGAGGCCAATAGGGACGTTTAATATATATGTATTAATAGTATAATTATAGGTTGCAATTTAAAAATCGGTAATTAAAAATGAATATTAATTAAGAAAAAAAATTAAGAAAGAGAGGAAAGTAGAATTTATAGGAAGTTGAAATAAAATAAGTTCTACTAGTAACGATCCTACGAAAAGCTATAGGGTTATTAAATCTTCAATTAAAGTTTAAAATTATAATAAAATTCTAAGTATAATAAAGGTAGGGGATTGTACGGACGGTATTAGATAGATTAATATAGAGGTTAAGAATAAAAAAGAAATATACCAATTTAGAAGGATCCTAAAATCTGTATTACTATAAAGTGTGTAGGAGAATATTATAGGTTGTAAGTAAGCCGGGGCCGCGAAATTAGGGGAAAATATAGAGCCCGAAAACGCTTTAGGGGAGGAGACCTCCGGGTTAAAAGTGAGGTTGATCGGGCTAGGATAATTGCGACCGGAGGAGGTTATTTTAAATGATATTATAATAGGGAGAAGGAAGAACGAAGTTAGGAAGGGGTACTATAAGGAAGATTGTATAAATAGAAGAAAAGGTCTTTATACTATTATAAATAGAAGTAGAACCAAGGGATAGGAAGTAAAAGGATAGGGTAGAGGTGAATATAAACGGGAGCAATAAGGCGGAAGAGTAGGGATATAGATAGGAAGATAGGACGGAGAAATAGGAGGAAAGTAGAGGAAAAAGTAGTAGAAATTAAAATAGAAAAGTGGCGAAGGAAGGCGATATCCCTAACTATATTCCTAGTATTCTCATTATTTTATTATTAGGATAATATAGCGAAGGAAGAAACGAAATTAATTTACTATAGCGGTAAGTGAGAATTGTTATAGTTGTAAGCAAAATAGGAGTGGTGTAGGCGAACTACGATCGAAATAAAGTTGGGAGTTTTTATCCGGCAGCGTTTAATGCTGTGGAGTTTTCCCCTCTAGAGAACTAGAGAAGGACCCTATGCCAATAAGGCGCCATAGTTATATAGTTAGGGTAAAAGAATATTATTATTATTATTATTATTATTATTATTATTATTATTATTATTATTATTATTATTATTATTATTATTATTATTATTATTATTATTATTATTATTATTATTCTTATTCTTATTTCAATTGCTATCTCTATCCTTACAGGTTCTAACTTCCTTCTTAAAGTTGATACAGGAATAGTATTCTACTAAGAAATAGCCCTTCTTACTATAACAAGGATATATACCGTTCTTTATACTATATTCGAAAACGTTATTATTAATTAAATAAGAAATTGGACGTTGGAAGTTAATATTATATTAAAATCTATAGTAGAACCTCCTTAACTAACAGTAGCCTCTCTAGTCAAAACAGGGGCGCTAAAAGTACCAATAATAGTAGTACTAGAGCCGGTCTTATAATAGGGGTTGGAATTTCTATTGTACTAATCCTTATATTCTAAATTCTTCGCAAAATGAAAAGCCAGAATTAAATATTTATTATATTTATAATTAGGAGATTAGGGGTTTTAGCAACTAAGAGTAGCGTAAATATAGTTCGAGATTTTTTAATATGAATAATAGATTTTTCTACTATTATTAAAATTGTAGTAGTTAATCAAGTAGGTAAAATCATCCTTAAACTACTATTAATTTATATTTTTAATTATCTTCAACTCCTTATATTATTATTATTATTATTAGTCTTATCACACCTAACTAGCTATACTAGTCTACCCAAGGGGTATGCGGTGCTGCTTCGTTCTTAGTCCAAGGGAAAAACCGTTTGTTGAATTCGAATAAAAACCCTCAGCTTCTCTATATCCAACCCTAACCAACTCCTTATATTTATGAAAAAAATAGACAATAATATTTTGTTTTATACTCCGTAGTAAGTTTTACTAGGAGAGCCTCCGCTTTAAGCTACTTAGTAGGGAATTTAGCTAAAATTTTAATAAGTTTAAATTTAATAATTTCGAAGGGGGCGCCTTCGATAGAGCGGGCGATAAGCGAGAAGTTCTTATGCTTAGTATTGAAGAGCTAGGGGTCGTCCGATTGAGCGGATTGGATATAGAGATATTAAGTATAAAATTTAGTAGAGTATTCAATAGTAGTACCTTTACTATTAAATATTAATATTATAGTAATATATAATACCGACCTATAGCCACTACCGTCGTTTGTGAAAGTTATAGTATTAGGCTAGGATTTTTTATTATTAGAACTATTTTCCGGAAGTATAATCTTAGAAATTTAAGCGGCGATAAAACATTAGTATAAATTGTTAATTTTTTATTTATTTTCCCTTCTACTTTTAGTAGGTAATTCTAAAGTTAGTTCTTAGAGTATGTCATGGGACTGGCGCCCGACAAGGTATTTGGATCTAATTGGCCAGACTTGAGTGCTAAGATAGCAGCCTGCATTGAGACTGCCCCAGTCGACTCGGACCGCGGTACTACGGCGCCCCGGGCTTCTAGAGTATTCTTTTGCAGCTTCAAGCTATAAGGCACTACTAGAGCGTACGGCTATTTAAGCTCTAGCACTCAACCTACCTAGAGGGTAGCGGTTTCTCCTTTCTTTCTTCGTGGAATCTTAATACATATATAGTGGCTAATACCCGTATATTGTTCTGCTGTCCCCTTATATTAGGTTCTACCCTTTTATTAGTTAACTATTGGAAGGAAGGACTATTTGTAATTAATAGCGTAGTATATATTAGTATTAGATTAGTTTCGTTTTTTATACCGAATGATAACGACGATATTGATACTGATATAGAAGTTTCCTGCAATCCTTTAGTAATAGGGAGTACTAGAATACTTCCTAATATTACTGGCCTACTCGGTAGTTTATTCCGAGCTTTATAGGTTAGTTTAGAATTGAAGGGGAAAATTAAAATCTATAAACCCTTTTTTATGTTTATTCCCAGCCTACTTTAAAGTTTGAATTTATGTATCCTACTAAGTAAGATTCCCCTAATAATAAGAAGAATAAAGGAAAGTCCAAAGCCGACGACAGTAACGACGAGGAATCCAATAATAATCTTGCTAGACTATACCAACGGAAGCTGTTTAAGCTCCTTGAGTAGGATAGTAAATTTACTACCTTTTTCTTTTATTATAATAAATTAATTAAAACGTATAATTTCAACTTTAAAGCCGGTTTGCTTACCGATTCCGATGCTACGTAGATCGAGATCTTTAATACCCTACTAATCGATAAGTAGTAGCGGTTAGAGGGCTATTGGACTGTTTATACCCTCTCCGGTGATAAAGATCCGATTGAGCTATTTAAGTAAATTTAGTAAATCTTTAGTACTTATTATACTTAAAACTACGCCTTCAACAACCTCGCTAAAATAAAGTAGAAGAACGGCGAGCTATTTTCCGAATTTTTTACTAACTTTAACAACGAATTTCTGAAAATTAGCAGTTATAATTAGGATAGCCGTACCAAATCAAAGTTCCTTCGTTGTACTATTAATAAGAAGTTTAGTAATTACCTCTTTATTGTAGAGTTTTCCAACGATTATTTTATTTGTATAGAATAATTCTAAAATATTATTCATAAATATAGAAAAATTATAGAATTCTAAACCCTTTATTAGAATTACTTTCGGATTAGTAATTAGGGTAACCGGCGGTTTGAAATATACTTTTTCATCGCTCCCGGCTCGGGCTGCTTTAATTCTTAGTATTAAACTTATAATTTCCCCTCCACCTGTTACAGGGCTAGATCACATGCCCTGTGCCTTGCCATAGCACATAACTAGATTACGTACTATCGGTGCCGTACCACGGCACTAGCACCAGCCCGGATATTAGGGCTCTACGCAACCTACCCTATTAGGTTATGCAACCCTTATAAACCTAGGCTAGCGTATACTCTCCTCTTACTTCCTTCGTACAATAATAAATATCGTAGCTTACCTATAACGGTGCCTTTACCCCGTAATAGTTTATTATACCTTTAATTGTATAGCGCGTGTATGAGGTAATTATTATTATAGTTAGTAGGCTAGTATTTAATTAATTAATTTAACGTCTAGGCCTTGTAGGATTGAGGAATTATAAACGGCTTCGATAATTATTGTAGCTATTATATAAATTTAATTTCAATTACAATAACAATTACCGGCTAAGACTATTTTAATTACCCTAGGAACGATAACGATACTAAATCGATTATTAATGATTATATTAATATTAAGACCAAATCTCGAGCCAATAGTACTTATTATTCCCTTTTAGGCGAGGTACCTATTATCGATTAAGTAACGGCGTTTAATTATAATATAGTTAACAATTAACCTATTCCTACTAAATAAGGCTTGTAAATACCCCCTCCCCCCCCCCCCCCCCCCAATTACCTTCCGGGTTTTAATTTTTATAATCTAAATTTATATTCCTAGGAACGAAAATTCTACTCTATACCGACCCCGAAGGTAAAATTACCGATAACGAAATAGCAATATTAGCTTTGCGTTTCTATAACAATAATAATAATTATAGAGTTTCCTTGGCCTACTTCTATAATAGATTTCAAATTAGCGAATGAATTAATGTATATCCTATTATCTTTCGTTAGTATACTACTAATATCGCCCACCTTCCGGTTTTCAATACTAGTATTAATACTATTACGGAGGCTTTCTATTCAACCCGGGCTAGCTATTATTAAAAGATATTCAAAAAAGAAATTAACGAGCGAATCTATATCCAAACCCAAAAGGCCCTCTAGAATAATATTATTTATTAAAAAAAATGAGGCTAAGGGTTAGCTTAGCGAATTTGAAGTTAAGGAGGCTCTTTATACTAGTTACAATATTAAGATAATAAAGCTTTTAAATAAAAATATCATTCTTAAAGTTTAAGTCCGTTCGCTATAAAGTAAAGGTATCACTTTCGAAACAGTTAATAACAGCCTTAATGTTATAATTGAAAATTTAAAGTCTGCTAATTCTAGCAATTCGGACAATAATGGAGGTTTCAATAGCATCCCTACTAGCGGCCTTACTAGTAGCCCCGGCTATATCGAGCCTACTAATAGTATAAAGTACTATATATTTACCAACCCGGACTTTTTTAATATATCAGGAATAATTACTAAGGACCGCAGTATAGTGTATATAATTTAGTATACTGAAATTCACTTATATTAGATATATAATAAATAGTCCTTCCCCAACCAATGCAATAAATTTATATATATTTTTATCTATATAGGTAAAACCCCTATATCTATTTTTAAACCAGATATATACACAATTTTAACCGACGAATACTCTAATTTATAAAAGTAGAAAATGAGTAACCCTCCCCGCACCCTATGCTTTCCTACAGGCACCCTATGTCAGCTGTCATGTGAATTATAGGGTTTGAGCTGTAATTTTACATGTTTTCAATGTCTAGTAATATTTATAGTTAGGTTACCTACTTAGAAGTATTCGCACCCTTATAACCCAAATCTTCCAATATCTCTATAGTCTATATAGTAATATTTAACAGCTTAGAAAGTTCGTTAGATAAGTTAGGTGATTGAAGGTATTTCGATAGCTCTCCTTTCTCGCCTGCTCTATTAAATATAAATACCTAGGTATAGTGTAATAGGTATAATATGATAGGTGTAGTATAATAGGTATAGTATAATAAGTATAGTATAATAGGTACAGTATAGTATAGGTACAAATGGCTGTCCGTATGGAAAAGAGTAAAAGGAATAACTAAGTTAGAAGGAATGTTACGTAGATTTTAAGAAGACGAAATTTTGTGGGTAAAATCGAAATTTACGATGCCAGGTGTCATCAGCTGAACCGCCCCATTTTTCTGGATGGGGGAGGGTGCCAGTAGGAAAGCATAGGGTGCGGGGAGGGTTACTCTAGAAAATAGCCAAAGAATTTATTAAGTATTTCGACGGCCGGTATAATACTATAGATATAAGAGTAGAAGTAGAACGTACCCTATAAAAGCTTTAAATAAAATTATTATTCTAAAATCTTACTAATAAATCTATGTTTAATACCGACCGCTATAATATAAGTAATACTATATATATTTTCATACTCTACTAGAAAGTTACTAATCAATTCCGAGCCTCGATTACCTACCAATCCGATATCTCTAATAGCGAAGACTTCTAAAGTTAGCTCGAACTTTTAAGTAAATTTACTAAATGTTAAGAGGAGGAAGTATTGTAAAAGAAGTTCTCTAATTTGATATCCTCTAATAGTAATAATTCTAGTAATAATAAAGGAGGTTACTCCGAAAATAAGACGGTCTTCTAGGGCGGTAACTTAATAGATTTAGATAAGTTCAAAGTTATTAATAAGTACTTAGTTCCTTAAATCTTATAAAAGAAGCGATAAGAATTGGATAAATACTAGAGGTGCAATAGGGTCGGCTACAATTAGAAGAAATATTAGAACCTTATTAATATTAGAAATAGTAAAGAAGGTATTAAAAGTGAGAAACTCTACTCGCACGTTGAAGAAACTCTATTCGCACGTGGATCCACCCTCCTCCCCTATACCCAACCCTAACCCTACAGACCCCCAGACCGACCCGCACACATCTAGCACGTACCGCGCCCGCCAAGCTCCCAAATTTCAACCCATTATACCCATTTGGGGGTTATACTAACCACCTTCGTACTATACTAGCTACCCAACTAATCTAATTTAACAATTATTCTAGTATATACTTTATTATATTACTTCCTCCACCAAACCACACATCACCCTCGTCACCGCAATTAATCTACTATATCGTACATCGCCAGTTATTACTAAATTAATAAAGCGCTATCATTTTATCGACGGTACGGATTAATCTATTACTTTTTAATATATTTCCCTAACTAACTATAATACAAATAGCCAATACAGCGACCCCCTAACCGATAGGCGTATACGACCGTAACGCAAGTAACTACCCTAATTAAACAATCGACTTCTCCTTTATCGATCTTAAATTAAAGCCTTCAATAAATATTACCCTAGTCGAGCCCCCCTCTACCCAGCTAAAGCTTATAGAAATTGATAATAGTAATTCCAATAACAATGATAATAGTAACAGTAACGACGGTAACAGTCACAACGAGCCTCATCCCCTCTTTACAACCCAGTATAATAACTTCAATAACCTTACTAAGGTAGTCAGAAAGTGGAATAAAGAGTAGGGCAGTTATTAGTTTATTAAATTACGCTCTACTAATTTCGCTAAGGACTTCAATTATACTATTATCGACTTTATTTATATTACTAGTAAAATCCGTCCCTCTATTACATATAATAGATCTACGTTAACTACCAAACGGGGATATCCTTAGAGGGGAATTACTAAAGTATTAAAAATAAATTTTAAGAAGTAGACTTTCGAAATTAGGGAAGGATATACTATTTATAGCTATACTACTAATATTACAATATAAATTCGCAGGGTCTTTAAAATAGAGTATAAGACCTTCGTCTCGTAATATATTTAACGCTCTATTATAAGGAACTGTAAAATTGCAGAAGACTTGCACAATTAATTCCCGGATCTTTATTTTACAACTAGATAGTTCGAGAACTTTCAATATACATTTAAACAAAAAATTAATAGCGGTTATAACCCCTTCTAACTTAGAATAAAGCTGCTTACAGAGAAGGGGGTCCACTTTAAAGTCAATTGGGCAGAAGGTAGCTCTAGTAACGAAAGTAAACCGACTGCCCTCTTTTAGAATAATCCCTAGTACAAGGAGCTCTAGCACTATAACCCTACCATTTAAATATATAATAATACGTATAAGACTAATAATAAGGGGCTCGCCTTCTTCTAAATTATTAGTATAACTAGTACCGGGTACGCTTTTAGCTACGGATTTAACCTTATTAATAATAAGAGATAAAAGGGATTTAATTAATTAATAAACTAGATTAATATTCGTCGTAAGGCTATTAGCGCTACCACCCTATCGATTATAATTATAGACTATAATATAGTAATAAAGGTAGCTATTAAGCGAGTCTATCCCTAAGCTCAATTCTAGTTTTGTATTTTTTACGTTAACAAGAATATAGTATTATATATTAAGTAAAAGTAGGATAAAAAAGCAGCTATCTAAATTAGTAATACTTAAGCCGCTACTAATATAATATAAATATAGCCAAAGATATTAGTAATAATATAACCAATAGCCCAGCCGACCGTCCAGCTACCCTAATTAATTTAGTCCAATAATATAATAAGTTTGGAGGAGTTTAACGAGGAGGATTAAGAGATAGTTAACCGCTTTAACCGATTAGTAAATAATTTAAATACTTTAGAAGCGCTACCTAATACTATAGAGTATTTATAGTCTAGACTTTATACTCTCTAGAAATATATATATTATACATATATTATTAAAATTTTTAATATTGCTTAGGAGAGGCTTTACAACTTTTTTTCGTAATAAACGGTAATTATTACGTATTTAAAAGAGACGTATATAGTATTAAAGGAGGAGTAGGTTATTTATTATATTAATAAGAGGATAAACTTTGGCTACCGTATTATATCGTTAATCGAATTAGTAAATTGTAATTTAAAGAGTTTCGTTATTAGTAGTAATTATTATTAATTTATATATTATCCCTTATATATTTTATAGTATATTAATCATCATTCTAACTATAAGTAATAGTCTAATTATTTAAGCCGTTATATAGAGCTTTAATCTATTTATTGCAATAAAGCGTAGAATCGATAAAAAAGTCGAAAAAGAGATAAGACTTACTAAAAGAGACTATTTTAACGTTACTTAATTAAGTAATATATTTAATTAAGTATATTGGATTACGCTCAATAAAATTACAATATAATACCGTATTACTTTGGGTACTATCCCAACGGTATAGAATCTAGTCCCTAATAAATTAGAATTATATACGGGCAAATTTATTAAATAATTTAGTTTACTATATTTATATTCTTTATTCCCTAGCCTTCTTACCCGGCCACTATTATTAAAGTTCAATAAACTAGACTTTTACCTTTATTAATAGTTATAGAGAATTATATCTAAGGAGGACGAATATTCAAAATATTATAACTTTAATTACATTAAGAACCTTCGCGGCCGCCCTTATAATACAATACCCTTCGCTAATAATCTTTATACTCCCCAATTTATTGCGCTAATTAATATCCAACCCCCCCCCCCCCCTCTATAGTACTAATTCAATTCCAAGCGGCAATATTGCGAGGTCGGAGATAGCCTTACTTCTAGCCCGCCCGCAGCCAATAGTCTAGAGTAAATTGTAACCCTATAGCTTCGATATATATAGCGCTGTTAATTTAACGAATTATATTTAGTTGGGAGGGTATAAATTTAGAGGTAGAGGATGTAATAGACGTTTAGCCTCCTACTCTATTATAGAAGGGACGAGGCTATCTACGAAGCTCTATATAGACTGTATAAAGAGGAGGAAGTATAAGGGGAGGACGTAGTTCTATACGGGGGAGAGGAAGTATAAGGAGGGGAAATATAAGGGGAGGAGGTACGCTAGCTAGTACCCTAATTAATATTTAAGCTTAATAAGGGAGATTCGCTGGCAATTAGAGTATTCGATTATATAATGGAAATTAAATAAATTATAATTATATAGATTAATATAGATTGAGTGCGACTAATTGATCGCTCAATTGAACGACTCAATTGAGTGCGATGTGCGACCGTACTGCTAAATACGCTATAAAGTACGTTGTAAAGTGCGCTGTAAAGTACGTTGTAAAGTGCATGGTAAATGATTAGTCTGGAGTTTGGGCTTGGTATAGCACGTAAGATTGAAATGCCCCAATATTTGGGCGAAATTTATAAAAGAATACATTTGAGATGTTGGGGGTTGCGGGGGTTAGGGTTATGTGTGAGAGAAAAAGTGGATCCACGTGCGAATAGAGTTTTTTTAACGTACGAGTAGAGTTTCTCTTAAAAGTATAAGAGTTAACCCTATTCCGGAGGTAGTCAAGAAGAAGAGGGCCGGTTAAAATAGTTATAGTAATAATAATAACTTTAACGCCGCCAATACTACTAATAACAAAATTATTAGTACTAATAAGGGCGATAAGGCGGGAAATACCGAGTCTCTATACTAAATTATAAATAGAAGCTATTACTATAAGAAGACGGGAAAGGATATAAGAATAGTTTAGAAGCAGAAGGATACCCAAATAAGTATAATAAAGATTTTTAAAACAAAGAATTGTACTAGGACTAGGAAAAAATATTAGAATTATTATTTATTAATTTAATAATAGCTAAATTAGAAACGTCTATGCTCCTTTTGAATTACCTTCTTTATAGTAAACATAAAGTATAATACTTAACTTTAATTAATAGTAGTTATACGGGTAAAGGCTTTATTAATACTAAATTTATTAAGAGAAATTAAATACCTATAACGAAATTCGACCGATTGAGACTACTATAGTTGGCCGATAGCAATATTAATACTTATATAACTAATTTTATAAAGATTATTATACAAATCAGACTATATAATAAAGAAATTAAGTTATTCGTTTTGACCCTATCCTTACAAAACCCTATTATCCTAGGCCTACTATAGCTCTAATAATATAATCCTTCTATAGATTAGGAAAAGGGGGAATTCAAATTCAATTGTGAATGTAGAGATACTTACATACTTGTAACTACGCTAGATTTCCAAATATAAACCCCAAAAGCCCTAAGGGGGGTTACTATCGGAAACATCGCTGAATAAGCCGTTAAGGCGGCCGAGGAGGAGTAAATTATTAAGGTAGCCGAGGAGGAGTAAGCCGTTAAAGCGGCCGAAGAGGAGTAAATTATTGAAGCGGCCAAAGAGGAGCTAATTATTAAAACTGAATAATAATAATAATAATCCCCGATTCGTAGAGCTCTCAAGCGTAAAAAGACTAGACTACTATAGAAAATCGTTAAAGTATATAGTATAGACTCTAAATAATTCTAGTCTATTTAATTACTTATAAGTAACTAAATGTTAATAATCCCTGATACGCCGTTATAAACTAAATTAATCAAATTAACCTTATATAAGACTATTAGCAGTAAGCGAGTCCGGACTTTAAATCCCAAAAGGAGATTGTTAGTACTATTATTCGTAAGGCCTATAAACGTTAGTAATATTCCTATTAACCCCTAACAATATTATAGCACTCAATATTGCTAGTTTAAATTTTGCTATTAAGACTGAAAATTTCGAAGTTATAGTAATAATCAAAGTAGAAATCGATAGGGCGCTAATAAAGCTGGAAGTAGAGGTTACTAACGGATAAATAGACTCTAAAATGAAAATTATAGGGAAGATATATAACAATATTTATACGGATAATAATATAGGATATAAAGATTAATTTAAGGACTACTTTTGTAGAATATTCTAGGGCGAAGTAGGAGAGGTTAAGCGAAAATTATAGAGGAAAATACCAAAAGAATTTATGAATAGGCGGATAAGGTTAAACCCTTCGCTATCAAATAAGAAATGGAAATTGAAATACCTACTTACTATTATAAGTATTAGAATATAGTAAGCTTTAAAGAGGCGAAAGTTATTCCGTAGTACCAATTTTCTAACTATAAAATCGAATTAATCCCCGCCGTAAAATTGTCTAATGTTTAATTATAATTATTGTCTCCCTTAGAATTGGGTATTATTAAAAAATAATTGGACGATAATATTAGGTAAAGTTTTATCCGGCCGTCCTAATCCTTAACAGTATCCCTAGTATTACTAATGAAGAAGCTAAGCGGTAGTATACGAATTTATATTGATTATTGAGGTATTAATAATACAATTCTAAAAATATATTACCCCCTCCCGTTAATTAAAGAAACGTTGGACGCTATTTATAAGGTAAAGATCTTTATTAAGTTAGATGTGATTATAGTATTCAATTGAATACGAATCTATAAAAGATACGAATAGCTTATAGTAATTATAATGAGATTCGGACTCTACAAATCGTTTATTTATCCCTTCGGCTTGTAAGGAGCCTTAGTAATATTCCAGAATTTTATTAATAATATTCTCTACAATACGTTAAATAAGTTCGCTACAATTTATTTAAATAATATCCTGATATATCTTAACAATAAGGAGGACTATATTAAGTATATATCCAATATTCTAGACCGTCTTAAGTACTCCAGGTTATAAATTAATATTAATAAATGCGAGTTCTATACTATTAGGACTAAATATTTGAGCTTTATTATTACACTAAAAAGTATTAAGATAGATATGAATAAAGTGAAGGTTGTAGTTTTATAGGAGGTAGCGGAGTCTAAAAGATCGCTGTAGTTTTTCCTAAGCTTTGTTAGTTTCTATTAGTAATTTATTGGAGTCCTTTTTAGTATAGTAAGACTATTATACAAATTAATAAAGAAAATAACAGAGTAGCGGTAGGATATTAAATATTAGAAGGCGTTCGAAAATTTAAAAACCGTATTTACTATAATACTTATCCTAAAAATTTATAACTAGATAAAAAAGACTGTAGTCGAGACGGATACTTTGCATTAGGCGTTAGGCGGCATTCTCTTACAATAGGGAGACGATAGTACGTTCTACCTAATAATTTATTTCTTAACTAAATACACTATAGTAGAATATAATTATAATATTTATAGTAAAGAGTTATTTACTATTATAAAAGCCTTAGAAGAATAAATACTAGAATTAAAAGGTATATAAAAATAAGTAGAGATTATTACCGACTATAAGAATTTTAAAATATTTTTAATTACTAAGCAATTTATACTAAGGTATATACAATAGGCCGAGTTCCTAAACCGTTTTAACTTCCGTATTACTTATAGGAAAGGCCTAAAGAACGTGAGACTAGATGCTTTGAGTAGGAAGCTAGAAGATAGACTATAGAATAACGAAGATAAAAGGCTCTTACTTAGGAAAAAACCCCTTATAGACCTAAACCGCTTTAATCTAACTTTTTTTGAAAAGAAGGATATACTAAATACAGTATATTTAAATTTGGGAACTATAGAGGAGGTCCACCAAAGTTAGTCCTATTAAATGGACCTATAGGAAATTAATTTCTACGAATTGGAAGTAACGAAGTCGATAGATAATTTAATCGACAATAGCTATTCTAATTAAATTTAATATAAGAAATAATTTTATACCTATAAAATGAAAATTAGAGAGGTTGGATATTGAAAATTAAAAAGTACTTTAATATTACTTTTGCAAAATATTTAATAAGATAAGTACGGGTTTATTAGCAGAAGGATACTAAACAAAGGGTATTGATCAACCCTAACAATAAGGAGACTTAACTACAATTTATTTATAAATTATATATAATAAAACTAAAAAGATATCCTAGTTATAAAAGGATTTATAAAATATTTAACCGGTTCTATTATTAGCCCGGGATATACTAATCCATTAAGAAATTCTATAAAGTATACTTAATTTGTATAAAGACTAAATTATTTATTTATTTGTCTTATTACGCTAAACTAACTATACTAGTCGTCCCAGCGGGTATGCGGTGCTACTTCGTTCTTAGTCTAAGGGAAAAACCGTTTGTTGAATTCGGATAAAAACCCCCAGCATCTCTATATCCAACCCTAACCCTAACCCGAACCCTTCGTCCTACCTCACTATACGGGGCTTGGGGAGCCGTGGTTGCTTCCTTCGCTTATTTTCTCTCGGATTGTTATTTCTTTAATCCTAGTAGACTTTTGTAACTCTTAATAAGTCGATTCCTCAAGACCCCGCCTCCCTACCTAGCGCTTCGGTATTGCGCGTCGGGGTAGTTCTTTAATCCTATTTTTAGGGTATAGGGGTAAGGAGGAGGGTTTTTACTTTTAAATTAGAATCTTCCGTTATAATTGGCCGGGATATAGTAAAATAATGTAATTGGTTAATTGTTGTAAGACCGGACGGGTTCTATCCGAGTAAAACCGTAGCTCTAGAATAGATTCTAATAGTAGGGTTCTAATTCCTAGACCCTATTGGCGGAGCGAGGCGGAGGGAAGCCGATACTGCTTCTTTAAATTGGGATAAGATTTTTAGCACGTGCCCAGTCACGTACACCCAGGGTTCCAGACCAGGATAGGCCCTCATATTTTTAACGTTGTAATACTTAGTAGAGCGATAATAGGGAAGATCTTTTATTCGATCCGGTGCGAAAAACCGGATAAAAGGAGGGGGGAGCGGGATTCGAACCTACGACCTTTCGGATAAAACCGAAAGGGGGCCAAGCTCAGATCTGCCCAACTAAGCTATCCCCCTAACTAAATTATCAAAATATTCGCCCGCGGGCTATTTAAAACTATTCTTAGTACTTTTTAAATTATAATTGTAAATATCTATGAGCTATATAATACTTATAACGCCCTATACTAAAAATAAATAGATATACTACTATATTATAATTATAATCGACCGCCTAACGAAGATAAGGTATTATATTCTAATAGAGATACTAGAAATAGACAAATTAGTTAAGAGATTTATTTAAAAAGATTTATAGTATTTATAGTTTACTTAATAAAATTGTATTAGATAGAGGTTTATAATTTATTTTAATACTCTAGAAGACTTTGTACGAAAGGCTAGGTATTACCGTAAAACTATTATTAATTTTCTATTCGTAAACCAACGGTCAAACTGAGAGAATTAATATAGAGATAGAATAATACCTAAAATTCTATATCAATTAAGCTTAGAACGATTAGGTTGATTAATTACCGTTAGTAGAACTTACCTATAATAATATAATCTCCGAAACTATAGGAGTAAACCCCTTTTATATTAATTATAGCTTCTACCCCCGGATAGGAATAGAGCTATTAAAGCTATGCCCCCTTAATTTTATAGATGTTTAAAAGAAGGAGTTCTTTAAAACCTCGGAGGTAGTAAACCGTTTCTAAATTATATTGGACGGCGTTATTATACTCTTAAAGTAAGTATAAGATTAGTGCGAAGGAAATACGAACGAAAATTACAATAACATACCCAAATACTAAATTAGTAATAGAGTCCTTTTTAATATTAAAAACTTTACTATAAATAAACTTTAAGCAAAGTTAGTATTTAAATTCGAGGGACCTTTCAAAATATTCGAATACGACTCCTATAGAATTAAACTCTAATTCCCTAAAAATATAAAAGTTAGTCTAGTCTTCTACATCTCTATAGTCAAACTTTAGGAGATAGTTAAACTCCCGGGACAATACGATATCGAATAAAATATTATAGCAAACTAAGGTAGAACTATAATAAAGACCGATAATAATAATAATAATGAAAAGTAGGAGTAAAAGTTCAAAAAAATTATAGGATATAGTAAAGTAGATAATGGTCGTTGGATATATTGAATTAAATCGAAGGATATCGATAAGTTAATCTAGTAATTTACTAAGGACTTAGAGGGATACAATAATACTATTTAGAAGTAGTATAGTTCCTACCATAATATACTGCTACTACTAGCTTAGGTAAAGAAGAAATAGATTAAAAGGAGATTAAAAAAGAAATCGTCCTCTCTAAACTCTCTAAATTTAATAATAACCTCCCTATCTTATACTTTACTAATAATACCCACAGTTATCCCCAATTTAGATTTATATTAGCTACTTCGGCGAAGCACCTACGTGGTACAGTAAAAGGGATAAAAAATTCGAATTAAAAAAAGGTAAAAAGAAAAGAGTTTAGCGCAATTTATTCCGTATACCTTAATTGAATGCCTCATAGTATACCATTTTATAGGGTAACTATTAATAGCACTAAGAGATAGTACGTTTTACGGCAGTCTTACGTTTCCTATTCCTCCGAGTGGCCTATTGATAGGGTAATACGAGTGTCTTCAAATATCACAATGCTAGTGCATACTATATTATTAAAGAAGAAGATAATAGAAGAAGAAAGGCGTAGCCAAAGGCCACCCCGCACAGGAATCCCTTTATAGGAATTCCCTTATCTTATCGCTAGTCTACAATACAGGTCCAGCGACTGGGCGAGCAGGGCACGTACCGGGGCACGTGCCTAAGCACGCCAATACCTCCATCGGGGGTGGGCATGGCGAGAGCTATGCCCAATCTACTCTGGTCATGAAATAATCATACAAACAATACATCCCGCATTACCTATACTTATAACGAATACTTATAATGGATAAGATTGGAAGATGAGAAGGATTTGAGAGACGTTAGTAATATATATTTAAACGTTTATACGAAAAATAATTACTAGTAGGGAACTAAATACGCGAACTCTCTAAAATTTATATCAATAGCGGTTATAGACGGTTTATATAAACCGCTATACTATAGGCGTCCCTATAGGTACCCGGGGGGGGGGGGGGGGGGGG
>NW_009799104.1:2666406-2695526 GCF_000213175.1 Neurospora tetrasperma FGSC 2508 | reverse complement strand
GGGGGGGGGGGGGGGGGAGCTAGTAATGATAAAGGTTATTAAGGTTCTCTATATATATTAATTAGGCCAGTTTATAAGATGTAAATGGATTATTAAGGGTAATAATAACTCTTATAAAGAAAGGGCTAAATTGATAATAATTTAATTAGTATTCTACCCCTAAGTAGGAATTAGAGCGCCAAATGGCCTCCCGCCTTAGCACAGGCGCTAAAATTTTTATTACAATCTGATTAGACGTATCCTCGGAAGATTTAGGAAAGCTTACTTCAGGCAAAATAATACATTTAAATACTATTTCTATAGCCGGAAGCGTTTTAAGGGGAAGTAGTATTACAGGGCTAAATCACATGCCCTATGCCTTGCTATAGCACATAACTAGATTACGTACTATTAGTGCCGTACTATAATATTAGCACCAGCCCGGGTATGAGGGCTCTACGCGACCCACCCTACTGGGTTAAGTAACTCTTATAAGCCCAGGCTAGCGCACACTCTCCTCTTGCTTCCTTCGTACAACAACGAATATCGTAGCTTACTTATAACGATGCCCTTAACTCGTAATACCACCCTATCCTTTAGGATTTAATATAATATTAATAGTAATATCCTTATAGATATAATTAATATTCGCGGTATTTACGGCCGAGGTTCCTCCTCCTAATAGAAAGGATAAATTAAATAGGTATTATAAGAAGAGAGGGATAAGTACTGTATTGAAGGATAATATATTCGTTGTATTGCTATAAGGTATATTATTATTAAATATCCTTATTTTCCTACTATAAATCCTTAAATTAAAGGAGTATGTATTTAGGCTATTTAAGTAATTTTGTTATTCGATAAGGAATTTTAAGTACTTAAAGTTTCTAATACCAAATCGGATTAGGGAAAAGAATAATTCTAATACAAAGTCGAGTATTAGAACCTACCCTTGAAGTATTAAATAAAGTAGAAGAGTTTAAAATCTAAATAGAGATAGGATTAAGTTTAATACTAACTATTATTAATTTCACTAATTTATTCTACGCCCTTATTAATAAAAGTTACTAGTGTTATACCGCTATTAGTAAAAATATTGTTTAGGATTTCTAAATCCCCGTTATTCCGATTGTAGCTGTCATGGCGCTGCCAGACATGCTGGATCACGTGCATGTTCAGTCCTTCCATCTCAAGCATATAAGGCTATCACTCCTTCTATCCGATATAATTAACTTCTTCTTCTTTTTTATCTTTAATTATTTATTATATTCGTTTGATTATTCGTATCCCAATACTCGAGATCTACGTAACGTAACACTTAATTAAAGATCCTTCCTACGGGTTGTATTATATCAAACTCCCTCTCATCCTAACCGCCGCGGATTCCGGAACATCGGACTATCTCGATATTTGTAGCTATACTCGAAAATTGGGCGCGTATCGCTAGAACCGAACTCTCTTAGGATAACAGATTATTATATTTCTTTATTGGAATTATAGCCCTCTAAATTAGATTAAATAATATTAGATTTATTACTAATTAAACGGTTGGTCTAAAGTTAAAAATATAGTACAATAACGACCCTTCCATTCGGGACCTTAGCTGCAATTTAATATAATTCAACCTATTTCTCTTCTTTCCCAATTCTAATAGCCTAACTCAAATTCTATCATTCTCCTTATTTCTCTACTCTTTAATAGGTAAATACTAAATCTAATAATTTATTATTAGATTACCGGCGTTGTAATATAAATTTCTGTTATCTAGTATCTTCCTGAAATATATATTAGATTCCTACTATATTAAACTATATTTCGTTTAGTATCCCTTATTTCAAAACCAATACCAATAATTATAGACCTACTTTAGTAATATTAATAATAATTAAGTTAAATACTTCCTCTTTTCTTATTCCTTATTATTCTACTCTCTTTATTATTTATAGTATTTCTCGGATTATTAAAGCAATTATTGCTACTATTTACAACTATAGCCGAGGAGTAGTTATAACCCCCTATCTTAAGCCTCGAATCTTTGGCCGACTACCTTCAAAAGTAAATTAATTGCATAGATGAATACAAGAAGGCCTTTTCTGCACTTAGGAAGAATATCGTTACTTTAAATAAGGTACTTAATAATAATACCGCCCTAATTTAAGCGCTTCCAAAATCTAACTCAAAACCCAAAATTAGATTTCCTAATATTAAGAAATTTAACGGCGCTACTTACACCTTCGAAACTTAGCTCCCTTCTATTTAAACGAAACTTAGGATTAATAGAAATACTATAAGTAATACTATAGCCCAATTCTAATATCTCTTCTCCCAACTCGATAGAAAAATCTAAGTCTTAGTAATACCCTAAATTCAACAAACTTCGGAACTTTAAGTTTTCGATCTTTAAAATTTATTCGATTAACTAAACCGTATCTATAATAATCTTTATAAAGTCCAACAAACCGAAAACACTCTCTACACACTCCGCCAAAATAATAAAGGCTTTAATCTATTTATAGCTAAATTTAAAAGGCTTTTCTATAAAGTAAAAGCCAACCTTTGGACTAAACTAGCAAAAATCTCTCTCATCCGCCAAACTCTCAACAAAGATATTCGTAAACGTATTTAACTTTTCCGCCCAGTTCCGGTTACTTACGTAGACTATATTTAAAAACTCAAAGAAGTTGTGAACTCTATCTATAATTCTAAAGATAAAGATACTATAGAAATCGATACTATCCAAGCAGCTAAAAAATTAATAACTACTATTTTAATTTTAGAGCTGGCCGGACCGTCCTACTCTCGGGCGCAACTATATATAATTGAAGGTCTCTTATCTAATAATATAGAATCAGACAATAATAATAATAACGATAATAAAGAAAATTCTAATTATAAATTCGGATATAATTATTTAACTAATTCTAAACCTAATTTTAAGCGTAAACTAGAGCGTATAGCGTATAATAGCCGTACCAAATACTAAAATTCCATCTCATCCTTTTCTTTCACATATTTTAGATCGCGTTGCTTCTTATAATGTTAGGTATACCCAT
Organism: Neurospora tetrasperma FGSC 2508; assembly: GCF_000213175.1. Lineage (NCBI taxonomy): Eukaryota > Fungi > Ascomycota > Sordariomycetes > Sordariales > Sordariaceae > Neurospora > Neurospora tetrasperma. The sequence continues at coordinate 2,692,494 of NW_009799104.1, read as the reverse complement.
CCAGATTATCGGGTCCTATCATCTCAATCTTTACTTCTCTTCGACTCTAGGGCTGAATCTTCTTCGAAGGGGGGGGTAATATTATAGTACTACTAGACATACTAGATCACATATATATTCAGTCCTTCTATCTTAAGTATATAAGACTATCACTCCTTCCATCCGATATAGTTAGTTTCTTCTTCTTCTTCATCTTTAATTATTTATTACATTCGTCTAATTATTCGTGTCCTAGTACTCGAGATCTACGTGACGTGACAGTAGCCCGATAAACTTAGGGTACTATAGTAATTATAGAGGGCGCTTCTATTTAAAGTATTACGTATTTCCTCATAGAATTCTAAGGTTGTATTTTACTAGTTTGTATATATATAGTACCGGAGTTCGAATACCCCATTATTTTTAAGAAACTATAATTGATAGTGAATTAAACGTATTTAGTCCTTTATAAGAAGAGATTCTAGTATAGCGTTATACAATCCTAAGTAAACTATATTGGCAAATGTAAGGCTAAGACCCTATTCTTCGAAGAGTTCAAAGGAGTAATATACGTCCTTACTATTACTTTTATTAAGTATATTTATTAAATTAGTAAGTAGGAAGGTCGGGTTATTATAGAGGTTACTATATTTATTATATAGTTCAAAAATATTAAGAAGGCTCTAACCCTTAAAAGGGTCCGGACCGATAAGGAGTTTTAATAAATTATTCTTAAATACTTTTGGGATTTTATTCTTTTATTTAGAAAGTAAGAAGCGGATTATTTTGATAGTTATAAGCTAGGAGTTGATTTAAAGATCGAGTTAAAGAAGGGACCGGATAGTAAGGACCTTCCCCTCCCCTTCGGTCCGCTATATAATATATTTCGAGAAGAATTCTTAGTACTCAAAAAAATATCTTGGGATTTAATAGATAAGGGATTTATCTAAGCTAATAGTTCTACCGTTAGTGTTCCCGTTCTATTCGTTCGGAAGCTAGGCGGAGGTTTCTATTTTTGTTGTAATTACTAAGTATTTAATATAATTATTCGAACGGACTAGTACCCCCTCCTATTTATTTAGGAAATATTCCGAATATTTAAAGGTATAAAGTAGTTTTTAAAGGTGGATATAGTATAAGCGTTTAATAAAATACGAATAATAGAAGGAGAGGAGTATAAAATAGCGTTCTAAATATATTATAGTCTCTTTGAGTAATTTATAGTCCTATTCGGATTATACGGAGTTCTAACTACTTTATAGCGGTATATTAACTAAGTATTGCGAGAATTCCTTGATGATTTTTGCTCGGTATATATAGACAATATTCTGATTTTTACGGATAGGTCTTAGGAAGATTATATATAGAAGGTCCGTATAGTATTCGAGCGCTTCCGAGATGCCGGATTCTACTTGGACTTTAATAAATGTAAGTTCGTAGTTAAGAAGGTTAGATACTTCGGTTTCATTATTTACGCCAGCGTTAGTATTTAAGCCGACTTTGAGAAAGTTAAAGCTATTTTAGAGTAGGTAGTACTAATATTCTAGAAGGAAGTTTAGAGCTTTTTAGGGTTTGTAAATTATTATTGGATATTTATATTAGAATTTGTTATAATAGTAGTATTATTTATGATATTTACCGGCAAAGGAGTTCCGTTCAAATAGTTCATAGCTTGCGAAGAGGCCTTCTAGTTTTTGAAGATATTATGAACTCGAATACTTATATTGACCGAGTGGGACCCTGAGCGTTTAATTTTCTTCGAGTCCGATTATAGCTGTTTTATATTGGGGGGCTGTTTGACTTAAGAGGTAGACGGCTAGAAATATATTATAGCGTTCTATTTAAGGAAATTGAAGTTTGTTGAGTATATTTATTCTATTTACAATAAAGAGATATTAGCGATTATCGATTATTTGTAAGAGTAATAGGTTAAATTATATAATAATATTCTTTTACCCTTACTATGTAACTATAGCGCCTTATTGGCATAGGGTCCTTCTCTAGTTCTCTGGAGGGGAAAACCGTATAGCGTTAAACGCCGCCGAATGAAAACCCCTAACTTTATTTCGGCTATAGTTTACCTACGCTATTCCTCCTTTATTTATAATTATAACTATTCTTACTTACTATTATAGCGAATTGATTTTGTCTCTTCCTTTATTACATTATTCTAATACTAGAATAATAAGAATAATAGGAATAATAGGAATACAGTTAGGGACGTCGCCTTCCTTCGCCGCTTCTTCGTTTTAATCTTTATTACTCCTTCATCCGCCTTCCTTCCGCTTCTCCATCCTATCTTCTTATTTACGTCCCTACCCCTCCGCTTCGTTACTCCTATTTATATTCACCTCCGCTCTATCCCTTTTTTTCCCAACCCTTAATTCTACCCTTATTTTTAATAATATAAGGGCCCTCCCCTCTATTTATATAATCCTCCCTATAATATTCCTTTTTAATTCTTTTTTACCTTCTTTCCTTTTTATAATAATATTATCTAAGATAGTTTCCTTTAATTGTAATTGTCCTAGCCTAATCGATTAAACCTCCGACCTTAAAGTTTCTTTTTTAAAAGCGTCTCCGGGCTCTACGGCTTTTTTTGATTTTGCAGCCCCGGTTTACTTAGAACCTATAATATTTTTTTATATTCTTTATAGCAATCCGAATTTCTAAATCCCTTAAAATTAATATATTTATCCCTTCTATTATTCCCAATCCTTATACTAATTCGTATAATACCGTCCGTAAGATCCCTTATTTCTACTATAGTTTAAATTTCACTATAGTCTTAAAATCCAATAAAAGACCTATTAGTCCCAATGCCTTTCGTAAAATCGTTATTAGTAAAACTTACTTCGTTTCGACTTTCTATAAACTTTATATCCTTTTCCTTCTTACTTTTCTTTTCTAATTAATATTTTATTCCTAATTATTAACCTTTAAACCGCGACCTATATTTATATTACCGGTAAATATATAATAAATATTCCTATCGGTCTTTATACCCCCCGTAACGCTATTTAATTTACTATAATATTAAATAGCCCGGCTAGATATCGTTAGAGATTAAATACCTTTATTCGCGCTATTTAGCAATTTACTAAGCGTATATACGGTCGTTTAGTATAAGATAATTTCCTAAATAATATTACTAGCCTTCCCCACACTCCGTACTATAATATTATTATTTTCTAGTAGAAGGGATACTATATATTATATATAAAGGATATCTTCTACAGTTGTACTCCCTCCGGTCCTAATATCAATAATATAATAAACCCGGTTTATATTACTTTTAATTCTAATAATAGTACAATTACTCCTATACGTATTATATCTAGTCCTAATAATATAATAATACAACTATTTTTATTCGTATAATTTCCAATTCTAATAATAGTAGTACTACCCCTAATAGCCCTATAGCCGTTAATACTCCCGGCTATCCTATTATTAATAATAATTAGGTTTTGTAGCGTTATAATATTATTACGAACTAAATTCGTATAATAAAGCTTCTCAAGGAGCTTTTTAAGCGTAATTCAATATTAAATAAATAGTACTTCGGTTTCTATAGTAATCATAGTATAGATAGTACCTATAATTAGTATAATTATTTCCTCCCTATCCCTTTATTCTTTTATTCTAATATTACTAATAATTTATTCCCTTCTTAAGAGTACTTCTCAAATTCCTTGCGCTACTCCTCTTCTAATTCGATTATTAGACGGTACTCCTTTAATCTACTTAATCTTAATACCTATGATAGAATCCTCTCGGCTTTAATTCCGTTGTCCAGGTAATCCTAGAGCTCTTCTTTCGTTAGTAGTTAGTTCTTAGTATTTAACTAGAAGAGGCCTTCCGCATTGAGGTAGTGTAGGACGATATAGGCGAAGGTCTCTTTTTCCAGTCCGCAAGCGCAAACGGGCGTCTGGACGCCTGGTACCTTTCTTAGGTTAAATTATATAGTTGTAGTAATCTTATAATTCTGTTAAATTACTATAATTTAGAGATTTTTATAACCCGGTAATATTTATTTGAATAGTAGCTTCGCTGGGTTGAATATTTTTCCCGGTTCTCCTTCGAGCTTTAGTATCAATTAGGTAAGGAAGCGATAATTTTAAATATATTATTTTAGTAAAATCAAAATTAGTTTACGGAGGATGCTAGGGAAGTTTAGGATTTCTAGTTTATTCCCGAGTTTGCCTTGTATAATTACGTCTGTATTTTAGTAATAAGCTTTCGGGGCTCTTGAATAACCCGGGGGAAAGATGTAAAAGTCTTTAAAAATCCGGATTTGTGATAGCTTTAGGATTCTATTATAGGGAAGAAACGACGCCGAAACCGGAAACGCCGATTTCTGGTCGAGGAGTGCTCCAAAACGAAAACTAACAACGGCAATCGACTCAAGAGGGTCGTTTATATCCCTCACAATATCCTACGACAAATGCAGCGACGGTATTGTGTTATTATTACCGATGGCTATAAATGGCGGTGTTCGTAGGTTCGAAAATAGCGTCTACAACCCGCTCGTAGAAATTTCCGTATATAACGACCCTGAAGCCGTACTTATTGCGAAGACTTTAAATAAAATAGAGGAAGATGATGAAATATTAAAGAAATTTATTACTAGAATGAATAAATCTATAGACTATAATATTGTTTCAACCGAAGACCGACGTTAGGTTTAAGAATTATTTTTTAAATTCTTGTAAATTCGCGTTAAAAAAAGTGGATTTATATAATCCGAGGCTAATAAGGCTAAAACTAACTAATTTATTACTAAAAAGAATATCGATAATTTAAAGAAGGATATTTTAAAAGAGATTAAGAAAGGTATTTAGGAAATACTAAAATAATAGGCCGATATTATAGTGAAAATTATCCCAAGTAAAATTAGTACTACTATTTAATAATTACCTACTATTAATATTAAGCAGTTTATTCCTTTTAACCTCGAATAGTAATTTACTATTAAAGGAGCAACTATTGCCGCCGAATTTATAAACTATTCAAACGAAGATACGAAGACGGCCGTAGCAACGACCCTAGGCCGGAAGAAACTAGGTCTAATAATTAAAACAGTTATTAGAATATAAATATTTAAAAATTATATAATTATTTTTAATACATATATACATAATTAGTACTAATAAAATTAAGTATAGGCTACGGAAATCTTCGTTAAGGAGGCCTTTATTACTATAAATACTGTAGATATATTGATTTAGGGCGTACTCTAAAATAGTATTAATACTTATATTAGAAATATTAATAAATACGATGAGGGATAAGAATAAGGAGGTAACTATTATAAGAATTCGATTTTAGAAAAGAACGGATAGACAGAGTAGGGGTTTACTCTTAATAGAAATCGCTATTTCGAAAGTAGTAAATTGCCTTTAGGATAATCTCTTCATTTACGATGGTGGTATATACCCCTACGAATTATTCTAAACTTCGAATAATATTTAATAGTATTTTAAATATTAGGAAATCGGATATATAGCAAAATTCTATTACTAGAAAAATATTTACACCTAATATAGTAAGATTAAATATAAAGGAGATTACTTTAGCAAGATAAATTATTTATTAAATAAGGATAAATCGCTCGTTTATTATAAATTATATAGGAAGAAGGGATATTTCGCTTATAACCGTAAAGAGTACCCCCTTCTCTAGAAAGCTATTACGAAGGTATTTATTATATATATTAAAAGGCTGCGGGCGTTCGCCCCCTTTTGTAAAAACCCGACCGGAAAAGTATTAAAATTAATAATAAAAATTATAAATAAGGGTAACCTACTGGACGCCCCTCCCAATTCTTATACTATCGTTACCCTAGAGAGATAAATCGGAGGAGGCGCGAAGAGAGGGCGGCTAAGAAAAATCATCAGCTCGACCCTACAAACAAAACCTGTAATTTAATAAGGCTTAATAGATATATATTATTTATACTCTTAAAACGTAGGGAATTAAATATATAATAGTAATAATATTTATATAATTACAATTCCCCTAAAGGAAATAATACTTTCATTCTCTATTAAAGGATTTATAGGAACCTTATTTTAAGGTAATTAATAATCTAATTAAGAATATTCTATTAGAATATAAGGAAGTCGTATAAGAAAGGGAAACTTTTATTCGAATAAGAGGACATTTATAATATTATAATAATTTAAAAGCCGGGTAGAAATCTAAATGGGGATATTTACTATCCTAGGGGCGGGAAGTATATTAGAATCGATTATTTAGAAAATAGAAGGGTGATGGCGTTGGCTAGATAGGGTCGTTGTAAAGTAGTAAATATTAATGAGGAAGGAAGAATGTGGAGGCGGGAGCCTGTACCAGCGACTGGGATTATAAACCCAATCGCATGTCGCTTCCTTATCTAATCTAAAGTAGGTCGGTAACCTACAGGCACCTACACGACTGGGTCGCGCATGTGACTGCCGTCAGCTCGGCAGGCAAAGTGCCTGCCGTAGGTTTGGCTGAGTCAGTATACCCAGCTATGACCCTAATAGTTATACCGCTTATTCTATAGAAATGACCTAATTTAATATTAAATACCTGGGTACGAAAGAAACTCTTTACTATCCTTAGCAATTTATCATTATTCTCAATCCTTTAATATTCTTATTCTAGCCTCCGAGGTTCTCGTCTACGATTATTTCGTCCTCCGAAATTCCTATCCGCAATTAATCTTATTCGTCGACGAAGCAAACTTTTCAGCGTCCTCCCAACTTAGCACCTACCAATAGATTTTTAAATTTACTTCCTATACGTTCCCGATACTCCTTTACTAGCTTTTTGGAATTATATAATTACCATTCCAATTTCCTGTCGTTTTTATAATAACTATACCCTTTCTATTCAATTTGATATTTATAGCCCGTATATAACTTATTTAACTTATGCCATACTATTCGCTCTACTTTATAGGATTTTCCGTCTTCAATATTAGAGGAAGACTAAGAGTCCTCTACAAGTCCCAAGGGTAATAGTATTCGATTAAAGGGATTATTCGTAGGTACTTTAATTAGGTATACTATAGAAATAACGGAGTATATTTTTATAATCGTAGGGAATTCTAATCAGTATATTAATCGGCTTACCTTCTCTAGTATTTTAAATAGGCCGGATTATTAAAAAAAAAAGCTTTCTTAAAGGTCTTCTAAGTAAATAGTAGTTATAATAAAGCTTTAAGAGTATTATGTCCCCTTTTTTGAATTCGATTAGTTAGTACTTCGAATTATACCTTTTCTTTACTTCGACCGCGGCGAAATCTATAGCTAATCGAGCATTTTGCCTAAAATATTCCCTCAATATAGGTACTTTAATATCCAATACCTTCTCCGGGGATAATAAGTCTAGGGGTCCGGAGAAACGAAAACCGAATAGTAATTTATATAGGCTAAATTTAATTAAGTCTAAGTATAAATTATTTAAATTCTATCAAAGAGCTGGGAGGATATCGGTCCATTTAGCGTCCGGCCGATTAAATATATAGAACCTTAGGGCGATTTCAATAATCTAGTTCTTTCTCTTAACTATACCGTCCGTTTACAGGTAGTATATAGTCCTTATTGATAACTTAATCCCCAAGGCAGTCTATATTCCCTTCTAGAAGGCCAATATAAATTTTTAATCTCTATTTAAAATAATACCATATAGAATACCCTAATTATAAAGGAAGAGAAACCTGATCAATACTATTCCCTATTCCTCCACTATATAAGTAGAGTATCCTAATATTAACAGAAATCACTTTATAGCCTTATCGGATACCGGCATTAAGTAATCGAAAGTATTATAATTTAGTCTTTACTAAACTATTCCTTAGGACGGGACTTCGGGCAATCCGACAATCAAATCTATAATAACGATTCTTCTTAGAAGGTAATCTCCCTTACTACCAAATCTAATTAATTAATATTCGCCGTTAAGTTTAGCTCTACTAATTTAATTAAAGCTATATATCGGGTAATATTAAACGTATTTCTTAACCATTCTTATTTTATTTTTAGTTATTATATTCCTTAAATTGTATAGTATTTTATTACGTCCAAAGTAGTATTTATTTTTATATACCATTTCGAGAATATCTTTCACCAGTTCGTAAGGAATATACAAACTCTTTGTATCATCAGGCTAAATATAATAGAAAAGTCCATCCTTCAATATAAACGGTATACTAAGCTTAAGAAAGAATTCTTCACCGTCCTTAGTAGTCGCCGGTAGAACTTTCAAATCTATTACTAAGAGCATATATTTAGTATCTCTTATGTAAATTTCAACTATTTTTCCTTTTATAGATTCGTCTATTTATACCTCAACTAAAGTAATATATACTTAATCTTCGCTAATATACTCAAGATCGTTAAATACGGGTTCTCCTTCTAGTTGTTTCTCGGTATTGCTAACCGCTTTCAATCTTAATAAAGCATCAGGGATAAAGTTTAGTTTACCGGGGAGGTAATAGACTTTCAAGTTGTATATTAATAGGTAAATAGAGGCGTTAATTAATCTTCGGTTAATTCTATCCGTTAAGGACGTGTTTAGCGAAGTTTATTCGACGATTCCTTTTATTACCGAATAGTCCATTAATATAATAATTAATCTATTATTTGAGTATAATATAGTTCGTAGCCTCTTCACTACCTAAACGAAATATACTACCTCCAATTCTAAGGGCCCGTATTTCAACTCTATATTCGTTAAATATTTACTTAGAAATATAATAGGTAATACTTAGTTAGATAGTATTATTATATTTAGGACCTATATATAACTATTTTTAATATAAAAGACTATTGCTCCAAACCCTCTCTCTAGGGAGCCGTCGATTTAAAGAAATAATTATTTATTTAGGTTAAAATAATATAGAATAGTAGGATCCTCTTTGCAAATCATCTCCTATAGTACTTTTAAAGATTTTAATTCTACGAACGTTGGCTCGTAATAAATAGTTCTATAATAGTTTATATATTTCGAAGACTTCCCGTTCTTAATAGCTCCTTTCTTTCTACCCTCGGCGAACAATCCTACTTTCCGTTTCTAAAGCAATTCTAAAATTCAAGCGTAATACGATATTAAATATCTAATAAATCCTATTCCGCCTATATACTATTCTAGGGCCTATAGTTATTTTAAAAATATTAAGTTTTTAGATATATAGAAGTAGTCCGCTGTATTAGCGAATCCTAGGGTATATACTCTAAAGCCCAATAATTTAACGTTGGGGTAATTAATTCATAATTCTTTGGCCGATAAGGTAATATTATTTTCGACGAATAATTTAAATATTATTTTTGAATATTGGATATACTCCTCGGCCGTTTTAGAGAAAATTATAATATTGTTAATAAATACCCGGTAGAAATACTTAAATTTATTTAACAGTCTATTTATATAGTTTTAGACGTATATTAATATATTTCTATAGTTTATTAAAACGACCGTTGGCTATTCTAGTCCTTTCGGACTAATTAGAGTAAATCGGTCGTAGTAGGGTAGTTAAATACTAAATTAGTAGAAAAAGGCTATTACATTGATAACTATAATTTATATTTTGCCTTTTAAAGTAGTAATAATTTCCGATTAAAGTGGTAGCGGGTAATTATCTAGTATTGTTATTTTATTTAGACTTTAGAAGTTAATTACAATCCTTACTTTTAGTTTACTATAAACTTCCCTCTATACTACGAATACCGGATAGGCGAACGGGGTAACTTTAATTGCCTATTCTATTTTACATTTATTATATAGTTCGCCGAAGATTTAATCCAAAACTTCTGTATCCTTATAATTTAAAGGGTAGGACCTTATTGCGACCCGTTAATTTTACTAACCTTCAATTAAGGGTATATATATTAAATCGTTTAAAAGTTATTGAATTAAGTTATTATTATCCTACAATTTAGGAAACTCCTTAATTAAGCGTTGAGATTTATCTACTATTATTTTATCTTTCGTATAAATATAGACCCCTTCTTTTGTTACAATCTCCGGCTCATTAGCGGGTATTTTCAGTCCGAGTATTGACTACTTCTCGGGTATATAAGGTCGCTTTTCGTCAATTTCTATTAATTTAATAGGGACTTCTTACAATTAGTTCGGATTAATAGATCCGTATTCAACTATATTAAATACTAAATCGATTATTAGGGTAGTGGAAGTCGTCAGGTCCGGGGGTTGGGGTAGTACGGATTTCACTCTTATTATAGATCCTTTTGCGATAATTAGAATACGATTATCGATTAGGAATTCGTAGTTGGGGATTATTATAGGGAAACCCTACCCGCACCCCAACGGTTCCTACGCGCACCCTATATTAACCGACATATAAACTACCAGGTCTTAGTGTAAGTTTCTATATTTTTAATATTTAGTAATATTCGTAGCTGGGTTGCCCGCCCTTGTAAGTTGTGCCTCCTCTCGTTGCCGTACCTCTTCTCGTTACTATACCTCCTCTTATTACTATACCTTCTATCGCTACTATACTATCCGTACTCTCTCCTCCTAGTATTAACCTAACTCCTTATTCTCATTTATTGAATACGTTAAATACCTAAATTAAGTACAAATGGCTATAGTACAAATTAATGGGTACAGTGCAGTAGCGGTGCACCTGGGCATGTGAAAAAGAGTGAAAGAAATAACCATATTGGAGGGTATGTTGCGTGCATTTGAAAGACGAAATTTCGCGAGTAAAAACGGGATTTACAATGTCAGGTGTCATCAGCTGGACCGCCCCATTTTTCTAGGTGGGGGAGGGTGCGGGTAGGAACCGTTGGGGTACGGGTAGGGTTTCCCTTATTATAATTATTATTGCGTTTAGAATAGGTAAAGGGTTAATATTCGTTATACTATTCGCTTCAGCGTATACCCCTACTCCTGGAATTCGTATAGTAGCGAGCAATACGGCTCCTACTATTAGGGCTTTTATTACTTTTATCTATATTGTCATAAAGTAGCTATAGTCCGTAATCTCTATAATATCGCCTATTTTATTATACTTATTAATCGTTAGTAGGCTATCCAATAAGTTAATTATCTTCACAACGTACGGGGTTTTAATGTTAATTACAGCATATACCGTTGTATTGTAGTTTATAATAAAATTTAAGCTTCTATCGCCTAGCAAGAGTATATATTCTATAGGAATAAATACCTCCTACTTTAGTATTAATACCACTCTCCTAATTGCCGTTACCCTTCGTCTATATAGTATAACCGTATTGCAGACCCTAAAAACGATATTGAATTTATTTAAATGTGGGAAAGTAATTCTACTGGTATTATTATTAATTACTAACTCGTACGGCTATTAGAAATTATTTCCTAATGAAAAATTAGGCTTTAATTTATTGATTACTTAGCCGGACTTAGTAAATTTCATTAGGGTGGGCTCTCTATTTTTATCCTCGCCTAGCAAATAGAATATAAAAATCGCCCAATCTTACATATCCTACTTTAAACTATTTATACTAGAAGTATATCCGTCTCTTTTTTTAATTATATACTCCAATTATTCTAGGAATAATCTATTTATAATAATACGCTCTACTCCGTTATTAATATGTATTTCGTCCAATCCTATATTCTTCTCTAGGTTTAATCTAACAACTATACAAAAGTAAGTAAAACTGGACAAAGGGTTCCAGTCCGCTATAGCCGTAATTTCTTCGGGCGCCTCCTTTAATTTATAATTAAAAGGCCCATTAATAAATAAAGTATTATTAATTATCAGTACTTCGGCATAGGCCAATTCTAAGTCTAGGCTAGCCTTCTATCGTATCGGATCGTTAATTTTACCTTCCTTTGCAATAGTATACGTTTTTAAATATTTCAATAAAGCGTTACAAAACTCGTAGAATTTGTAATAATAACTATAAGTCTTTCGGTAGGGTTAATTTACCTTAATATTAATACTTTCTACTCTTATAGTGTAATAAGGGCGGTATTTTCAGATATAGCGCCTTACCTATAAATTTATTAAAAACAATTAATGATATTTATAGTAAATATAATTACTTTGTATTACTATATATACCGAATCACTATCGCTACATTTACTATTATTAGAATATTCGGATACAAGGGTAAAGGGTATACTTCTTTCTTATACGTAATAAACGCAATCGTTAGTAGATTTACTATAGTAAACACATCGGTCGTCCCACTTATTACTCTTCTCTCAATCGTATAACTTTCAATCTATTCGATCCTTCTCATACAATTTATAATCATCCCTAGAGCAATCTTTAAAATACGCGCAGTCTCTAAAATACCTTTAATTATTAGAGTAATCTTATTCGTAATATTTAAATCTATCGCATCTATCTCTACTCCTACAATTTCTATCTCCCCGCCGGTATCTATCATTTAAATACTTATTATATAGGCTACTATTACTATACATATCCTTAGCCGCGGCTAGTAGGACTACTTTAACTTCCTCAACGGCTTCTATATACTCCTCTAAACTAATATTTACTTTAAGTATATAGAAGTATTATTTAATTTTCACCTCTATACTCATCCAAATCTAAATTATAGTACCGTACCAATTATTATTCTACTAATTTAATATACCTATTACCTTAGCCCACCTCAATTCTTTTTAAACGAATTAAATTAATACAATATCGTTCCTAGCAATATCTCTTAAGTATAGCTTAATAGTAGTAAACTTCCGGGTAACTATACCTAAATCGGAGGTCCAACGAACTTTTAAAACTTTCAACTATTCAATTAGAGGTCCCTACTATACTTTAGCCTTTTTAAGCTAGTAATTTCCATTACCTACTAAATTACGGCTAATCCTCCCAATAGGGTTAGTAAAATATCCTTAATTTACTCTTCCATTCTACTACACATAAAATCTAGGAAGTAAATATTAATTCTATCGATAAAACTAAATATATCAATATGAATAGTATTTCTCCTATCCATTACCGTACTAAAATTATCGGAGTCTTCGTAATATAAATTAAATATTCCGATATTATCTCTCCTTATTTTAAAATAGTAACCTCCTCAGCCGGTATCGTCAATTATTAGATAGTTAATATCTAACTTATCTACTACGCCTAATTTATTACGTCCGGAGGGACTAGCAAAAAGTAAACAATAGAGTATCAATATTTTAATTTTTAATCCCGTAGCCGGTATAAAAGTACTTCGCATTAGGGAGGTTAGTATTCGAATAGAAAATTCGCACCCCAGGATACCTAATAGGAATATCTTAGCCGGCCGTATAAATAATTTATATTCGCCTTCTTCAAAATTATCCTTACCTATTACTATAATTGGCTTATTAATAAATATTTTACAATCGAGTAATACTTTATTTAACTATTTATTTAGTAATTCTTCTATTATAGGCCCGACGGTTCTAAATTTGTTTTTTAATAATTCAGCGTCGGTTTTTCGTACTCAATCGGCCTAATCCAATTTTTCTCTCAATCTAAATATCTTGACATCTAAGATATAAGACCTTTATATTAAATAGTCCGTTATAAACTTATTATTACCCGGGTTATCTAGTAGAGGTAGTTTATTCTCGCTAAGGGCTAACCATATTAATAGAACAAATTTAATAGAGGGATTATTATTATTATTATTGCATTTAAATATTAAGATTTAAATTATTTTACACAAAATCGGGTTTATACGCGAGTACGCAATCCGGGGCCGGTTAATTTCGCGGGGGCCTTACTTACTTTTTTAAATATTCTTAAATTAAGGGGAGGGTCAAGCTCGACGGCTAATTCATCGTAAATACTAAATTCATTATCATCGTTACTAAACTGGTCGTTATTACTCAAGTAATAAGCGGGGTCGTCGCCGTAATCGGACATATTCCATCGTTTTTAGAGCTTACGCTTAGTCCTAGGTTAAAGTCTTTCAAAGGGGGGTTAAAAAAATAAGAATTAGTTTATTATACGTCTAAGCCTTTAAAAAGATAGTAGAAGTATCTAATATTTTCAATAACTATAAGTAGGGAAAATTTCTAGATCCTAAAAGGAAGCTATAATTTTATAAAATACTCCCGTTTATTAAAAATGGCACCGAGAGGGGTAACCCTTAGCATTAACGTTTATTATATTTTCAAAATTTAATAATAAAAAAAGCAGTAAAAAAGTCGGATCCGGGTAGTAACCGTCTTTCTACGGTATAGGCCGCTGTAAAAGCCGTAGGGAGAAGGGGTATTTACTTAGATTCTCTTAAAAAGAACTACCCTTACAAGGAAGATACTAGAAATTGTAAATACTTGTTTACGTCCGTTAATATAGAGGAATATACGCTTCTATTGGGAATTGTTTTAGGAAATACAATTCCAAAATTATAGTAAAGATTATAAACAATAGAAAGAATATAATTGTCGTTTTAATTTACTTAAAAAGTACTATTGTAGCAACTAACGTCCTTACAACGCTAAGAGCGACTACAAAGATAGTAATAGATTTAAACTTACCTATATTCTCTTAAAAAGAGCTACAACAAATATACTTATTGTATTCGATAGTTAATTAATTAATATTATTTATAGTCAATTAGATTTTTTAGTTGTAGTTACTATATAATAGCGTTAGCCCAATAGGGTCGTTGTAAAATAATAAATATTAATAAGGAAGGAAGAAGGTAGAGGTAGGAGCCTGTACTAACGATTGGGATTATAAATCCAATCGCATGTCGCTTCCTTATCTAATCTAAAGTAGGTCGGTGACCTGCAGGCACCTGCACGACTGGGTCGCGCATGTGACTGCCGTCAGCTCGGCAGGTAAAGTGCCTGCCGCAGGCTTGGCTGAGTCAGTATACCTAGTTATAACCCTAATGGTTATGCCGCTTATTCTATAGAAATGACCTAATCCGGCATCGAAGGGTAATAATATATATAAATAAGAAATAGAACTTAAGGGACTTCGATTTTTAGGCCGGAAGGGATTAAATTATAGTAATATTTAAAAACTAAAAGGACCCTACAATTATTTATTCTATTTACTTACTTATTTTAATATAAGAAATACTAAAATACTAGTAGGGATCCCCGCTCCTCGAATTATTCGAAGCTAGGCTCCTAGTAGGAAATTAAATTATTACTATTAGGGACTTTAACCTCTACTATCCTAATTAGGATTTAGAGAATAGGATTAATTTAAGAGCTATATACTTCCTTATATAAATATAATATCGAAAGTTCGGTCTATTTACCCCCCGTAGTAAACTAATAAAGTTTAATAATATAATACGAGGAGAGAGAAATAGAATAATTAATTATATATAATTATTATCCGGGGTTGAGGCTAAATATTAGGGAGTATAGTAGTATAAATAAACTAGTTTAGATCATTATCCTTCGGAAATTTAAATCTAAATAAAAAGAAAAAATAGGAGGGTAGAAGAAGAAAGAGGTTATAATTAGAGTTTTATAAATATAGTAAAAGTAAAAGAGGCAGCGGAGAAACGGATTTCGGTTTTGGAAAGGGTTAATATAGTAGAGGAATTCGAGTAAGGTTTTCGTAAGCTCGATAGAGAACTTATTAGTATTACAAAAGAATTCGTCCTATATTAAAAGAAAGGTCAGGGAGAGAGAGTAAATTAATAGTTATTAGAAAATAAAATGGTTCTAAAAGAAGTGTAGTAGAAGTATTACATATAATTTAGATACTAAATATTATTAAATTAGAGGGAGTTTATCGAAACAATAATGAAAAAGAAGAAAATTATTTCAAAAGTATAGCGGGCTATATAGTATAAAGGCGTCGCCGAGGCTTTAAAGAACCTAAATCGACTTTAACCTTTAGAAAGGTAGGCCCGGACCTAAAACTATT
Organism: Neurospora tetrasperma FGSC 2508; assembly: GCF_000213175.1. Lineage (NCBI taxonomy): Eukaryota > Fungi > Ascomycota > Sordariomycetes > Sordariales > Sordariaceae > Neurospora > Neurospora tetrasperma. Next base: position 2,676,670 of record NW_009799104.1, on the reverse strand, counting down.
ATTTAATAGACCCGCCTAAACTATTAACCCTCCGAATTAGTAAGAGGGTAATAGAAATCGAAGATTATAATAATAAGGCCGAAATCTTTATTAACTATTTTTTGAAGGTAAATATTCTAATAGAATATTTATCAAACTAGATTAAATTAGTAAATAGTATTAACCCGATAATTATTAATAAATAAATCATTAAAATAGATATTTAAAACGTCCTTTTTCAAATAGTATTTAATAAGGCCCCGGGCGTCGATTAGTATTTAAATAGATTTTGGAAATTATACGGGTATTCATACTAATAGGCAATAATGTATTTAGTAGTTGCTAGTTTCCAACTCCGATATTTCCTACAATAGTTTAAAGATGCGAAAGTAATTATGCTTAAAAAGCTTAGAAAAAGCGCTACCTAATAAAAATTAGTAAGTATGTAGAAACCTATATTATTACTTTATAACGTTAGAAAAATCTTTAAAGCTTTTGTAATTAAAAGATTTATATAAATAGTTAAAAAACTAAAATTTTTACTAGAGGGCTAAATAGGTAATTAAATAAACTATTGAATAGAATTTATAGTCCGGGTAATTACTAATATAGTCTATATAGTTTAGAAACTCAGGGCTATAATATTCCTTATACTCCTCGATCTAAAGGGTATATTTAATAGAGTTAATTATAGGTAGCTTTTATATATTTTATAGGAAATATAATTCCTAATATAGATTATTAAATAGGTAGCGAACTTCGTTATTAATAGGAGAGGCGCTCTCTTCTTCGACGATAAAATATTTTACCCCTATACTATTATAGTAAACGTACTTCAAGATTCCCCATTCTTACCTATTCTTTTTATTTTCTTTATTACCCTATTGTACGGGAAGTTAGTAATTATTTTAAATATAATTATAATTAATTTCGTAAACAATATTAATATTATTATAGTAGCCCGTACTATTAAAGAAAATTGCCGGACTTTATAGGTAGTATAGGAAATATATTCGAAATAGGTTAGTGCGAGAGGTATAGAGTTAGAAGCGAATAAAACGGAACTAATATATTTTATACGCACGAAAGTACTAAGGATAGAAACTTTTTAATTTAGGGTTATAGTACTTCAATTAATAGAATTAATAAGATTCTTAAAGGTTTAGCTAAATTGTAAATATAATTACTAAATTTATATAGAAGCTGTAAAATAAAAGAGAAAGATTTAGATAAATGTATTTATAAGGTTAGTAATAGAAATATAGGGTTATTCCTTTATTCGGGTAAAGGAAATATATATTAAGCATATTTATAATACTATTATATATAGGGCCTTAGTATTCTATTAACTAACCGAAATGTATAAGAAACTACGAAGGATTATAATTAGGTTAGCGAAATACCAAATTAAATATTTAAGAGTTATTATTAGGACGTATAAAGTTATACTAATACGGAATTTAAAAATAGAAACTTTTTATCTACTATTCGACTTCTACTTTAATAAAAGAGTCCGGGCCTTTAAAAAAAGGTTTACTTATATACACTAAGGTTTGCCCGGGGAACGGTAGTTTAGGTAATTAATTATATTTAGATATAATAAATTAAAGGTCGATTATCCGCTAATAAATTAAAAAGTAGTATAGTTGAAATTAAGTTAATAGAGGTCTAGGTACTAATAGAGAAATTTTCAATAATTATAGCCGGTCCCCCTCCGGAGTTAGGGACCCCGCTATTGTTATTATAAATCCCGGAACCTATAGTTATTAATTATAAAGAGTAATTAAAGGGTATATTAAATAGAGAATAGGTGTTATATTATAACTATTAATTAGTAGCAGTAGTAATTAAATTAGGTCGATAGTACGAATTTACTATTACCGACCTTACCCCCAAATTTAGTAGCGAAGCTATTCAATAATATATAGTTAGTACGAGGAAGAAAAAGAAACGAAGGAGAAATCGAATAATAGAAGAAAATAATAATAAATTATACTTATTAACTAAAGTAAAGAGCTCCTTCCTAATCTAGGCTAGAACAGAAATTATAAGACTCCGAGCCTTTCTCTTCCGAAGGAAGGTACTAGGCGTTTAAATACTCATTTACGCCTACGGATTAGAAAAAGAGACCTTCGTTTATATCGTCCTAAACTGCCTTAATATAGAAGGCTTCTTCTAATTAAATATTAAGAATTAGCTACTAATAAAAGAAGAGTTCTAGGATTATTTGAATAATAGAATTAAAGTTAAAAGGATTCAATTATAAATATTAAAATTAAATAAATTAAGAGAGTACCGTTTAGTAATTAAATTAGAGGAAGAGTAGTATAAGGAATTTACGAAGCATTTTTAAGGAGGGAATAAATTATTAATGATATTAGAATAAAAAAATAAAGGGACGGGGAGGAGACGATTATATTAATTATAAGTACTATTTATACTATAATTATAGTAAAAACCAAAGTACTATTTATTTAACGTTTAATTATACTTCAAAAACTCTTTAAAAAGCTTTATTATATAAGTCTAATTCGTAATAATATTATAACGCTATTAAACCTAATTATTATTTATAATAGGGCGGTTAAGGGTATTAATAACTATAGGGCTACTAGGGGTAGTACTACTATTATTAAAACCGGAGACTAGACGAATAAAAGTAGTTGTACTACTACTATTAGGATTGGATATAATATACGTAGGAATAATTATACTACCGTAGGAATTAAGAGTAATACGAATTAAATTTATTATATTACTAATATTAGGGCCGGAGGGAGTACAACTATAGAGGATATCCTTCGTATATAATATATAATATTCCTTCCGTTAAAAAATGGTAGTATTATAATACGGAGCGTAAAGAAGGCTAATAATATATTCGGGAGATTATTTTATATTAAACAACTATATATATACTTAATAAATTATTAAATAGCGCGAACAAAAATATCCAATTTTTCACAATATTTAGCCGGGCTATTTAATATTATAGTAATAATTACAAATTAAATCATATTACAAACGTTATAAAGACTAATAGGAATATCCAATATATATTTACTAATAATATAAATATAGGTTATAGTTTAAAAATCGGTAATTAGAAATAAAACGTTAATTAGAAAAGAAGGGTAAAAAAAGGAAGGATACAGAGTTTATAAAAAACTAAAACGAAGTAGGTTTTACTAGTAATAATCTTACGAAAAATATTAGGACTAGTAGGTCTCTAATTAGATTTTAGGACCGTAGTAAGATCTAAAGTATAATAAAGGTAGAGGATTTTACGGATAGTATTATAGAAATTAGTATAAGGATTAGGAATAATAAAAGTAATAAATATACTAATTTTAAGGGATTTAGGGATTCGGATTACTATAAAACATATAAGAAAATATTGCGGGCTTTAAGTAAGCCGGGGCTGCGAAATTAGGAGAAGCTATAGAGCCCGGAAACGCCTCCAAAGAGGAGACCTTAGGGTCGGAGGTGAGGTCGATTGGGTTAAGATAATTATAATTAGAAGAAGCTATTTTAAACGATATTATTATAAGGAAAAAAGAAGGTAGGAGGAAGTTAGGAAGGAATACTATAGAGAGGATTATATAAATAGAAGGGAGGGCCTTTATACTATTATAAATAGGGGTAGAATTAGGGGTTAGGAAGTAAAGGGATAGGGTAGAAATAAATATAAACGAAAGTAATAAAGCGGAGGGGTAGGGATGTAAACGGGGAGATAGGATAGAAAAGTAGGAGGAAAGCGGAAGAAGGGGTAGTAAAAATTAAAATAAAGAAGTAGCGAAGGAAAGCGATATCTTTAACTATATCCTTATTATTCTTATTATTTTAGTATTAGGATAATATAGCGAAAGAAGAAACGAAATCAATTTACTATAGTAATAAGTAAGAATTATTATAATTATAAATAAAGTAGGAGCGGTATAAGTAAACTACAACCGAAATAAAGCTAAGGGTTTTTATCCGGCGGCGTTTAACGCCGTATAGTTTTCCCCTCTAAAGAACTAGAGAAGGACCCTATACTAATAAGGCGCTATAGTTATATAGTTAGGGTAAAAGAATATTATTATTATTGTAAGGAAGGACGCTATATACTGATAAGTCATTTAAATAGTAAAAAATAATATAGAGGATTTACCACCTTCCTTTAAATTTATAGCTTAGATTATTAATTATTTCATTAACGACCTCAGGTACTTTAAATATTAAGGGAGGTTGTAGATTCCCGGGTGCTCGATAATTATTAAAGCGGAGGTTATAAAGTTATTCGACTCTAATTGGGAGTTTAATACGCTCTACACCCGTATTATTTAGATTATATACAATTTTTAGGCATTCGGGTACCCCGGTAGAGAGGGTACTATTATAGTTTTAATCCGGTATTTCTCTTAACCGTTATTAGGAATCTATATAAAGTAATTCTTATATAATTTCTATATATATAGTTCTATTAAATATTAGAGAGGCTAGAAAAAAGGGTTATTTTAGTTAATATTAATATTAGACTAATTCTTCCGGGAAACATAGATAGACTTTATTGCGGACCTTCCGATAGTTAAAGGGAATATTTATTTACTTATTATTAAGGACCGCCTTAGTAAGAATATTATATTAGAGCCTATATTAATAAGCGCTGAAGTTTATACCAAGAGATTTATGAACTGTTTTATATAGTATTATAGTTAATTATAGTCTATAATTAGTAACCGGAGTTCTAAATAGATTGGGCGGTTTTAAAATAGACTTTATAAGCTACTCGGGATTCAGTAGCTTCTTAGTACCGTTCACTACCCTTAGACTAATAGTAGCCCAGAATAGATAAATTAGGAAGTGTAAGCCTTCTTGAAGTCGTATGTTAATTGGGCTGAGATAATTAGTATGAATAGTATACCTTGATATGATTAGTTATTAATAGTTGTATTAATACTTTAATTAGTATACTTCCCTTCTTTACTATTTATAAATTCAACCCGGAGTTAGTAGTTTTTGTCACGGGGCTGGCGCCCAGGGGTGTTTGCCTAGCTTGCACCCGTGCAAGCTAGGCGTGCCTTCTAGTTGGGTGTACGGGCCGGTCGGCTGTCGGCAGCCGTTTTGGCGTTAGATGCACTGCGTGCTATTGGGTGTATCCCTCGGGGTGCGGCGCACGTACCACATTTCTAATCTTAGCATTTCTGGCACCTTCAATACCTACGCATCTCTTTCGTATATTTAGCTGCCGGCTCTATACTAGCTATACTAGCACAGAGCTCTCTCTTCCTTTCTGTTGGTTATTTCAAGCTCTTTTCAAAGCCTACCTACGTGTATACCTCGTAGATACCTTACAGTTTTAATAGTCCTTGAGGTTACTAGAGACTCCTATACCCCCGCCAATGTCCGGGCTTGATAATTTATTAAAAAGCTATTATAAATTACGGATTTATATTAAATTATAACAATTATGGTAGCCTAAGAGTAAAAAAGGTTCGTTAACCGCTCTTGTTAGTTTATAGAAAGGTTCTAAGTGGGTAATAAGGTATAGTTTAATTTTAAGAACTATACTTTATTAAAATTTAAGAAAAAATTATATTAATTATATACTAAGTATACTATTTTGAAAGTACTGTTACCGCTAGTTGTAGAATTCTTTAGTCTTTTAATTAATGTTTATAACGTTTTCTATATTAATTTTTCTAGTGGGCCGTTGGAAACCCCCTACCTAGCTAAATCCTAGCTAATAAATAACTATTCTCAATAGTAGTAGAAGGGGAGAAAGAATATTATATAGAGAAGATCTTGTGTGTTGGAGGTAGCTTAATTAATTGGATGGTCTTCGTTAAGTAGAAGGGTTACTATAAGCCTTTATAGTATTAGTTTAAAGACTTCCAAAATATTAAAGCGTTTAAACTCTTCAAAGAATAATATAGAAACGTTCGAATTAATAACGGATTTATAAATTAATTTATAGAGGGGAATATATTAGTAGAATAAGAAAAGTAAGTAAAATTAGTACTTGGAAGTAAAAAATACGGCTGCCTACCTAAAATTAAAGTGCCTCTTTTATTACTTCGTCCTATTTAGAGTTTCTTATACCCAACGCCACTCTAGCGCCCAATTTAACCGTATTACTTAAAAATAATAATATTATAATAGTATTATTACGGGGAATTCATACTTTCCTTTGCCTCTTCTTCGGAGGAGAGGCGATTTCTTTTACTAAATCCGAAAATTAAATTATTTTCTTTAACTTTATCTTCTCCTTTAATATATCCCCCTCCTATTATATTATCTCCGTTACTTCTATTACCTCCTCCTCCTTTAGTACCCTAATATTCCTTAATTTATCCTTTACCCCCCCCCTTTCCTATTAATATTAATAAATTTTCCCTACCTAATAGTAATTTAGGACGAATTTATAAATCGTTTTTACCTAGTAATACTCTATCCCCTTCTATTATTCCCTGCTACTCCTTTAATTTTCCGATACGAATTTTTAGCTCTATAGCTATTTTATTGAAAAGAGTCTCTATTGCTACGGCTGTTACTTTATCTTAGAAGGTTTGAACTATTCTAATTATCTAGGTATTAAATCCGGCTATAAAGGTATTTAAATAAATAGTAGTTGTAGTAGTAGTGTTTTAGTAATTTGAGTAAATTCTATAATTGTATTTATTAAAGCGATTAAATCCTAGTTAATTTAAAATAATTTGGCGAATAATAATAATTTTGAAGCTATTAAATTACTCTAATTTATATGAAGGGCCTAAAGGTCCTCCTTTAGAACCCTTAGTCCTTCGAATATTATAATAAAGTTAGGGTTAAGGATTTAGGAGCGTCCGGGATTATAGTTAGAAGTATTATAGTAGTAGAGAAGGGGGTTAGTGGCGCTTTACTAATAGGGTAATTAGGTGTAAGGTAGGTAATATCTTTAAATTTAAATTAGTAGTTAAATAGAATAAAAGTATTCGAGAGATATTTATAGAACTATATAGCCTTCGGCTACTAATTATTCGAAATTACAAACCGAAATTACTATTAAATAAAAAGATTAGTAAAATAGAGCTTTACTATTTAGGTAGCCCTTTACTAATGAAGTAGAATATTATTTCTAAACGGTAGAGGGTTACTACTAATAAGTACCTGAATTCTTCGAGTACGTATAAAATACATAGTAATTTTTACCCTTATTAGGTATATAAGTGCTATAGTCCCTTAATACTATATACCGGGAGTATTAGGCGGATACAGTACTTGTAATAGGTATTTTAGTAAATTTATTGTTTTTACCGCCGCTACTACCGCCCGGGGTCTGGGGTGCCGGAAAGTCCGGTGCAATAGGAGTAGGAATAGGAGTAAGCGTAGAAGTAGGGATTAAAGTAATTATTAGAATAATAATAATAATAAGTATAAGTACGAATATAAGTATAGGAGTAATTATAAGTGCAACCGCGGGCGCTATAGCCGGGTAATAATAAATTAGAGTAGTAGGCCGGAGTCCGAAGGGATTTTATTTAGAATTAGTATTGAGAATAGAAGTTAGTAATAGTTATTTAAGGGTGTTTTGAATTAGAGTTGAGGGTATACGCACAATATAGTTACAATTATTTGTTGAAGGAGTAAGAGAGAGAGTAAGAACTATAGAGGAATAAGATAGAGGTAATATAAATAATAATTATAGCGTACAATTATAGTTAGAGGGAGAAGGAGGAGGTTAATATTATAGGATTAGCGCCCGATAAGGCATTTGGCTCTAATTAGCTAGACTTAAGTACTAAAATAGTAGTCTGTATTGAGATTGCTCCAGTCGATTCGGACCGCAGTACTATAACGCCCCGGGCTTTTGGAGTATTCTCTTGCTACTTTAAGCTACAAGGTACTACTAGAGCGTACGGCTATTTAAACTCTAGTATTGAACCTACTTAGAGGGTAGCGTTTTCTCCTTTCTTTCTTCATAGAACCTTAATATATATATAGTAGCCAGCACCCGCGTATCGCTCTGCTGTCCCCTTACAGAGTAGAACGTTTTAACTTTAAAGTAATAATATTTATATGAAGAGAGCTTACTTCGGCGGTATAAGTGTTATAAATAGCTTTAATTATAGTTTTCTAATTCTTAGCAGCCTCTAATATTTGGAAGAAGGCTTATAGTAATATAGTTATTAAATTGCTTCATTTCTTACTAAGCAAATACTACTTAGAACTCAGCAATTTTAAATAGGTCCTTTATTTTACATACTTTTATTTTAATACTAATAATATTTTCATAAATTAGTCCATTGACGGCTATAAAGATAGTACAGAATATAGGGAGACTAGCGAAGCTAAAAGCGTTATTAATTAAAATATTATTAATAGTAACTATTTAATTATTAAAGGTCTTAAACATTTATGGAACATTTAAATAGTAATTAAAGTTAATTAAATTGGCTACTGTAAGAATACTAATTACTATAATTATTAAAAAGTTATTAGTTATTAGAGGGTTAAATATTAATTACTAAACTAATATACTAATAAGTATAAGGGAGAGAAAGAGAGGGCGAGTTGTTTAATTATAATATTCGGCTTAATAATTAGTTAATTCGGAGTTTGGGTTTATAATAAAGGTTTTAATTACACAAATACGAACTTTGATTAATTAATTAATATAATTACAATTATTCTTTCTCTTTATTAAATAGTAAACGTATATAGCGCAATAGTATAGTATAATAAATTAGTATAGGATAAGAAGGTACTATTAGGGGTAAGGTAGAATATGCGTTATTGTACGAGGGAGGAGAAAGGAAAGTGTGTATAGAGGATTGGCTATATAAGCGAGAGCCTAAACTAGGCTAATCTGTGCGCGTGTATATACGTGGGATTGTACGTAACTAGAGCCGTTAATAGCACTAGAATAAAGGCGTGCAGTGCTACTATATTATAGGCTAGCCTTATAATAGGCTAGCCTTTTTATAGTTAAGCTGGCACCTAATTGTAAGCTCGCTATAACCTCTAGGTACTTAGAATAGGTATATAAACGTAACTACACCTAGTATAAGGTATATATAGGGGGTTGCCTAGCTGTAGGGCGCTCGCTTATATATCTTTATATAGATATAATTTATTAGTTTAGTACGTTAACTGTATAAGAAACAGAGATCAAAAAGCAGCTAAGTAGATTATTTCTTACAAGAAAATTAAGGTTCTTTACTACTACTACAGACTATACTAATAAGTTCTATTTATATAGAGGTGTATATCAAGATTAAGTATAGTAGTATGCTAAGGGATGAGTTAAGGGGTATATAAAAGACCTAGATAATCCGATTGTGTTCAATTCTAATCCTATTGTATTGGTTAAGAGATATGTTACCTCCGGCAACCTAGATTAGTAGTTAGGGTTAGTAGTTAGGGTTTAGTATTAGGGTTAGTTCCGGGGGTGTAGGGGGCCGGCGAGAGGCCCCCGCGTGCGAATGTTAATTGAGCGTTTCGAAAAAAGGTTATTTTAAACTAGTGTCTATTACATTGACCCCCTCTGCCTCCGCACCCCCGCCCCACATAAAACGTGAGTCTCTCCGAACTTTATTACAGGAGAGTAAAAACGGGTGGAGTAGTTTCGGAAGGTCTAGTATGTTTGAGAACTGAGACTAATTTTAAAGCTATAATTAGCTCAAACTTTTTATAGAAAAGTTGTACGATTTTGGTACTTAGGTAACAGGGGGGGTAATAGGGGGGAAGAAGTTATACCTCAAACTCGCAAACTCTCTACAACTTTTCTACTAGAAGTAAGGGGGGACCTACTTCTGAGATTTAGTAAGTTTTAAGTAAAAAAAGTTGTGGAAGGACTAATCAAATCTAAGGATTTCAAAACTTAGTTTTTATAGTCCGAGCTTCCAAAAAAGGTACTTGAGTAAAAAAGTTAGAAAACCTATAAACGAGGCTAATTAAGGCGCTATCGTTCCAAATAGAAAAGCTAATACAAATTGGCGTCCGTGCCCGCTTAAAGAAGGAAAGTGCCTTTGAGAAAAGAATCGGCATAGCCCTGCTAGTGTAGAATATCCCTAAACACCTTTACAACTTTTTATTAAAAAGTTTGAGCCGATTAGAGCCTAAGCTCTCGTTGTTATTAGCATTTACTCCGCGGGCACCCGGGTCGTCTTACACGGGCACCCAACCTTATATGGGCACCTAGAAGGTAAGGGTTTAAAGTATAGATTTTTTTTCTCGAAACTATTAATACAACTAGATAGTAATTGTACAACGGCATTTCCATACAAACAGTGCCAAGCCTACTTAATTAGTGGAATTACCC